>NC_091939.1:42338197-42638197 GCF_041260155.1 Ptychodera flava | reverse complement strand
TGTACCACTCTGGTAAAAGTGGAAACAGAAACATGATACTTCGCTTTCTCATTAAAAAAGAAAGAATATCTTATAATATTTCTTTGTTTTCCTTATGATATGAACAATGTATTTGTTTTCCTGAGAAAAGATCTAAAAATATTAAATATTTACAATGATTCATTATCCAAAATTGGCACGTTCATGGGACTATGTCCTTATTTCTAACATGCATGTCCATGCAAACACAATTTAACAATGAACTTACACTCATTTTGCTGCAGTTGTAAAACTTAAATTGGCTGAAAGTCTCTTATAAGAGAACTGCTTCGAAATCCCTGAGGTGAATATCCTTCACCAGTATAGGTGCAAATTGGAACATAAGAATGTGTTTCAATGTTGAAATTCAATAATAAGTAAATGAAATGGCAATTGAGGAATATAAATAAGACTGGAACTTATACATCAATATTCATATCTGGAATTCAAAGACTCCTCTGTTCAATCTTGACATAAATATTTGCATGTTGAACTGGCAAATGTTTCACACATAATAAGGATGACCAGCAAATAACTATAAAATACACAGTTTGTTGAAATTATGACCTGTACACATGTATGATAGCTTGATTCAGTGTTAGTACATTATCAAATCTACATCAAAAACATATTTCACTGCGTTCAAACTATGATTTGTTTTGTCAGTTATGGGCTTGCAGATGACCTATGACCTTACATCAGAAGGGTTGTACAATAAACTTTGAACTACATCAAAACATATTTCACTGCTTTCAAACTATAAATTTTATTGGCAGTTGGGCTTGTGTGTCTGTGGCAGATGAACTATGACCTTATATCAGAAGAGTTGTACAATAAATTTTGAACTACATCAAAATATGTTTCACTGCTTTCAAACTATAAATTGTATTGTTAGTTCAACTTGCAGATCAACTATGATCTTACATCAGAAGAGTTGCACAATAAATTTTGAACTACATCACAATATATTTCACTGCTTTCAAAACAATAATTTGTATTGTAAGATCAACTTGCAGATCAACTATGATCTTACATCAGAAGAGTTGTATGATAAATTTTGAATTCCAAATCAAAACGTATTTCAAAGAACTCCGGATCATGTCAATCATCCATATCACATTTGAACATACCAGTATCATTTGGTATATGAAACTTTTCCCCAAATTTTATTATCTTTATAATTTATTTATTTACATATTTAAATGATGCTCCCTCTTTCAGCTGTGAGGCAAAGATGGATATTGCACACAGTGCACTTAGTTTGACATTTTATTTCCCTGCCCTGTGAAGCATAGCAGTGTCTACAGTTTTTTTCTTATATTTTCAATAAATGGCAAATGCATTTATTATTATTATTAACATTATTATTCGTGTTAAGTCTTGGTAATATGGGATTCTCTGAATTTTTCTCAAGGCCTGCAAGCTGTCTTATCAGTTCTTCCCTAAAGTCAAGTTGACTATAATCCTAGGGTCTCCTCAATTCATCATATTCTGGGAACTCCTCCCGAAACTGTTGAAATAATTTGAAAGAATTTACGACAGCTATGTCAATAAAATGAAAGAATAATTCTTTCCACCATTTTGTACATTTATGCACAACTCAATACATGCCTATCAGCTGATCTGATAAATCAACACCCCCATGTACTTAAACTTATTATAGTCTCTTATCGCAACTGGCTCGTTCACTTCAATTCTCTGAAACATTCCCTCCCTAGATTTTGTACGTCTCTGTACTATGGTATGTTCAGATGAAGTATGGATGGTTGACATGATACACACTGCCCTATTGTCTTTCCATTGCAAAGTAAGCATATTGTTTCATCCCTGTACCATCGCATTGATCCCCTTTCTGCAGTCCTTTCCCACCTGGCATCCTTCATACAAGCTGGAAAACCCCGTCGATTTTTTGTTATTGTCCCACACGCAAGAACACCTTGTTCCCTCAAATCATGCAATAACACTGGGGAAGTATAAAAATTGTCAAAATAAACATGGTAACCATTATTATACAAATCCCTACAAAGACCCATGACTACATCATATCCAAACCCATTCCTTGATGTGTTTGTTCCCCTCTTCCCTAAATAAATATCAAATTCAAAGGTATAACCTGTTGCAGCATCTGCAAGTACCCATAACTTAATTCCAAATCTCTTTGGTTTGTCCCTCATAAATTGCCTCACAGGGACCCTACCTTTTGCAGCCACCACACGTTCATCCACAGACACTTGCTGAAAATATTGTTTACAAATGTATTTCATATGTGTGTACAGTTCCTCAACTTTAAATGGTCTGTTCTCTGCATCTTCATGATCGGGTGACTGATTTTCAAGAAAGCCATATAGCTTTAAATCGTTGGCGAGATGGTATGAAGGATCTTGCCCAGCAGCCGCTGTATAAAGACTGGACACTCCAATAAGAGTCGTAGTTTGGTAGCCTTACCAGACCCATAAAAATCAGCAACCCGATGAACTTGTACAACTCATCTGGTGTAAGGTCACTCCAACTGCCATCAGCTTCTCCATACCTTGGGTTTGAGATGACATTGTGATGGCCGTATATGTTTGTATATTCACATATACGGCCAATCACCTCCACGGTGAAAAACAGCATAAAAAAATTGTATACTCGAGTCATTGTGTGCACTCCCCGTCTGGTCAGCCGGAATCTAAATGCATTTGGGGCTGGGCCACCATCATCTGGCTGATTGTATCCAAAGTGAACCCTAGAAATAGAAATAAATGAGAAATAAATGAAACATGTTGTCTGCAGCAACTTACAAATAAGTGTATACATAACATTTCTAGTACGTAATTCAGAACTTCGCCATTACAGTATGCAAATTCGAACACTTCCGGGTTTGCAATCCCACACAACTTCAGTGCGTAAGTACAAGTTTAGATGTTCTAGAGTTCATCTGCCATTTTGCCATAGCCATCAGGATTCAGCTGCACAAACTAAATGAGACCAATTCATTGTCAGACAAGATTCTGTCCAACCTTCAAACCGAGAAATACTATCTCAATGGGGTCAACATGTTGTGTGTGCGTATTTGTTTACATCACACATAGCTTTCATGCTGTGGCGGTAGTACAGCGGACAAACATAGATCGACTTGAAAATACTCACTGCATTCAAAAAATAACTCTTAGCATTGAAATATCGGTAGTACCGGTAATTTAATTATTACATTGATATCGATTTGAAGCAAATTGACAGACAACGTTTCACCTCTAAAAACGTGTGCATACTGAAGTTGATAAAATAAAATGGCGTCTGCACAACGGATTTCATTACGCTCGGCTAATGGCTGTCATTGAGACCCGACCTTGCAAAAAATTCCATACCAGCGTTGAAAACAAGAGAACGTTGACTAAAACTACAAAAAAATTATTATGAGATATATTACAGATGTACATCTTTAGAATTTGACATTTGTTGTTTTAGTCAGTTTCCATCGATAAATTTAGCATTTGTTAGCTATGCTAAACTATTGTTATGCAAATTAGTTTTGGTCATGTTAGCTCATTGATGAGGCAATGTGTAGGCAGACTAATACAAAAATACTGAGACTTCTTTCCCGAGTGTCTGCATGCAAGTACATGGGTCACATTTGTGGAGGGTGTCAAACAGTCAATTTTTCCAAATATAGCTGAAAAGTGACAAATCAGTATTACACAAATGCACAAATGACAAAAAAAGAGTTTGAAGTGATGTTGAATGAAGTATTACTAGTTTTCAGATTACTGTCACAATAATTTGTCTTGTACAAGATATACGGAGGTCAAACTCAAAGGTCTAATATACTAATTATATATTGTATACTGATGGATACCTCTCATTGGCTGTAGGATTTCGAGGGCCCTTGAGAATTGTCTATTCCTGTGCTTGGAAAAACTAATGTCACCAACAGGGGCAAGGCGATATTTTTGTGATGTTGGTAAACTTTAACAATGATGAATTGACTAAGTCTGGAATTGACTAGATGACATGAATAAACATATATTCCACAACAAAAAAAAAAAGGAAAAAGGTTTCTTTTTTGTAGTTTTGACCTAGCTCCCATCTTTACTTCTGCATTCATCCAAGTATAACCCTCTGTTCATGTATAAGCCCCTCCTCTTCTTACATTGTATTTTTTTTTAGTTGAAAATCCATCTATTGGATCAAAACGTACGATTAAAATCTGTGGATTTTGTTTAAACCATGTCTACAAAAGAGTTGTGGGGACTAAAGGTCTCCGGTGACCTCTGTATTCATTTACTGACAGGATCTTTGAGAATATCTGTGATAGTGTACCGGTATATCCATTAAGTTTTAAATGACCAAATGCTCATTCATATCAGGATATTTTGTTTTCTCCATAGGATACTATACTTGTCAATCCTTGCAGCCTGACCAATCCCTGCCAGAATGGTGACTGCACGTTTTCTGTAAATCCATCACCACAGACTCTTACAAGAGATACACGTACATTTGGCAGTGTATAGGTTGCTGGACTGGTCCTACATGCTCACAATGTGAGTACACATGTACATGTAGCAAACTTTTTTGTCACATTGTAAGAGTGAATCATCTACCCAGGTCCAAGGAAGTTCAGAAATCTGTTCAGTGATATACACTCTCTAAAACCTCAAAGATTTAGAAAAGGATGTTATCTGAGCAGTGTTTTATGTTAAGTTGAAAGGGCACTTTGTGTGCCCCATTCATCAAAATTAGGGGCAGACTTAACATTTTAGGGGGTAGTCGCTGTTGATGTTGATATTGCCTTGTGCTTACCAATACATCACAATTGTCACCAAGTTAAGTTGTGTCATCTATGTTGCATGCAGCACCCGTTGAACATTGATATCATGATGTTTGTCAGCCTGTGATGAGCTCGGCTGCTCTCCATCTTCTGTGGATTTGTCACCCATAGGTTCTGACTCAGAATTTGAGATATTTGTTCCCTTGGACACGATTTGGTCTGAATTATTGGGTTTAAAGCCATGAAAATTTGTGCCAATCAAACGATTGTGTTTGGTTGTGATCAAGATCGATTGTCACTGCAGCATGTCTAACAATATGCTAAAACTGGAATTTTAAATAATGTAGCCATTGATACAGTGTCTCAAGTTCTGCTTTCGAACTTTACCACTATCAAAACATGAACATCAGATTGCACTGGTATCTATGGAGACTAAACCACAACTGGGTCATTGGCTTTTCTTTTTCCATGTCATACATGTCGCTTAAGCTGAATGACAGGCGATAACATATTTCCCTGTAGTTTTTGGTAAAAAAATATCCGAAAATGTCATTTCTGTAAGTCTCTGCATTCATACTATGTGCCGATCAAACGATCAATGGGCAAGTACAGTAGGTAGCCATTGTTGTTTTCATTGTCTTCTCACTGACTCACGCCTGAGTATAATCAGGAATCGAGAAAGACATACGATCATAGAGGGCGCTATATTTCTTACTGCTGATTTTTTAGTTATAACCTGTTCATGCATGCGGTGACGCACAGCATGTCAACTTTTCTTCAATTTGGCTCATAAAACAATTTTTTACCTGCCCTTAGAGGGCACACTGATGGACATCTTTGCTTGCTGTGATTTGTACATGATTTCCGTGCTATCAGTAACTTTTTCAGGGCAGACAATGGCTAATAATGTATAATTTGCAGAACTGTGTACCCTGATAGAGAATCTCTATTTACTGACAGACAAAATGTTTGTACATATAACAAGGATATGTATAATGGCTAAATCAAAATATTTTCAAACCATCACATTCCTTGCACAGTGTTTTTCCCAATGCAACATTCTAGCATCTTTTGACACAAAATTGAAAACAATGTCCCAATATAACAGACATGTAAATCAGGACTAGAAATTCACCGTAGTCCAGCATCCACAGATAGACTACTACTTTGGGGAACCAAATTGCACACTTTGTAGGCTGGAGCTTCCACAGACAGATTAAGTTTTTAGGCTTCCAAATGACACACTCTGTAGGCTGGAGCATCTAAGGACAGATTAAGTTTTTAGGTTTCCAAATGACACACTCAATATACTACTGGTACTCATGTAAATGTTTCATTTGAGCCAAACATGTCAAATTTGATTTATTTTTTTCATATGGAAAAACAGTACTTTCTGTCATTGTTTCATCATGACTTCATTAAAAAGCCAACCATTGTGTATCCACTGGCCCTAAACACAAATCCAATGCTGAGACACATATTCAGCCCCACTCATTTGAGAATTAATATTGTAATATGATATTAACGGGACATAAATCATTAAAAAGAACTAGCTTTTCACCTACGTTCCATGGATAGTGAAACAGTGAAGCGAACTTTATATATCACCTACTTGAACATAAAACAGTTAACCTGAGTACCAGGCTACGGAGTATCAAATTATACCTGTTGGTGACACAGCACACTGCATTGAGCATAAATGGAAATGACTGCACATGGATTTGGTCTGCCATCTTCACTTGCCATTGAGGTCTCTTGTCTAAGTAGCTTGATGCTCCCCAAAATCAGACCTTGGCAGAATGAGTCATTAGATTGATGTGTGTTTTAAAGTGCCACCACATGGTTGTATGTGACCAGAAATTGTGACACCCATAAGTGACCTCGAAGAATGTATCGCAGGCATCTTTTCAGACCAGAGTTTGACTGAAAGTCTAAAGAATGCAGAAAGAAAAACAGTTACTTTGTTACAGTTGACATGCATCGTGACTTTATTACAAAGACTTTACATCCACTGGGCCCTGTACTGGGACACAAATCAAATCAAATGCTATGTCATGTACTGCCCCACTCATTATAGAATGCAATTTAAAAAGGACTAAATTTTCACCAAACAATATGGACAGTGAAACAGTGAAGCAAACTTTATTTATCACCCACTTGAACAAGAAATTTTTTACCTGAGTGCTAGGATATGGACAATCAAAATGTACTTGCCAGTAGTACAGTACACTCTGACAGAAATGACTGAAAGTGTATTTGGTCTGCTGGAAGCTTCTGACATCACCTAAAAATATCAGCAATCCTAAAATTTAGTTTCAATGGTTGTCGTTTGGTGAACCATACAATTATTACTCTAAGCCACCCATGCAATGTTCTTGTAGCTAAAACATCATCACATCTATTGGCAAGTAGATATGATATATCTATTTATTTCTTCAGTAAAGTTTAAGTTGACAGCAGAAGTAAATATCATATCTACACACCACCAGAAGTGATGATAATTTTTGGCTACAAGAACATTTCATGGCTGTTTGGCCATGTTTGTGAGATTATTAAATGGAATTGAGATTTGCATTTCCTAAATGTTTGCCCAGTCAACTTTTTAGTTCCACTGTCAACAACACAGAGCTATTCTGATATGAGGGTTGATTGTCCTGGGTCCACCATCAACTTTACTCTTCTTCTCTGAAACTGATGCTGAGAAATATTTCATATGTACTGGTACAGTTCTACAATCACTCAGCCTGGTTGAACTTTGATTTGATCAAATGATGTGGAAATTTACACAAATGATTTACAGCTTTTTGTCTGACACCTGTGCAGGTTTTGATGTGCAGAATCATAGAGATGCCGTTATTTTAGTTATTTAAAAACACTTCAGAAACAGTCAATATGGCAGCCACACAGTGAGTGCACTCGGGTCAGTCACAATCAGGGTGCGCTAGATGATTTTCATTGTTATGGACATATATCTGCTATTCAGACTGATATTATATTGCTTATTTGTTTCTAATAAATAGTAATAGTTGTAACTAACTTGGTCACATAAAGAAATATTGCATATATTGTGCAGGTTGGTTGTACATCCACAAAAATGCCTTTAAAAACTGTAAAAAGTAGCGTTATGCTGTTTCACTTCAAAATGTACTTAATTTCAAAATGTTTTTTGGAACAGTGTTAAAATTGTGGAATTTTTAGCTTACATATGTTATTGCAGAATACCTAACCTTTCTTTCACAAGTTATTTCATGTGATTATTTGCATCGGAACAGAAACTGTGGTATTTTTACCAAAACTGTAACATCGTTATGTTTTTGTGTTTTATGACCATAAGTACATATGCCTTTAGTTTATATGTAGAAAAATGGATAAAATATTGTAATATTGAATTTAATTCCAACCTCAACATCCATGGCAATCATTTTATACACCAAAATTTAAATAAAATTCATATTGTATTGTTTTGTGAATAAATGAAAATGGAGATCGTTGTGGTCGGAATTTCTTGTAGCGTCCGTGACACACTCATATCTTAAGGACAACAGGAGTTATAAAAGATCTGATGTCACAGGCCTAAGTGTCAATAGTTGCCTACCTTAAATAAACAAATTATATATTTACTCTCCCTTGCGTTCACTATTAATATTCCTAAAATATGGAAATGTAGCATCCGTGACGGTGTAGCGTCCGTGACGATGTTTACTACATAGTCATAATTAATAACTATTTAAAACATTTTAAAGCAGTTAATCCACTGAAACATATAAATACTAGTGTGTATTGTGTGTACATACATGGAGTTGGGTTACAAATGTTTTCAAGGCATAAAATTGTAAATTTGCACAAAATTTATTTTTTAAAAAGTAATAAAACACTCAAAAGTTATGTTGAGCCTCAACTGTAACACTTAGATTGGTGTTTTTTAAGAATGCAGTAATTATATTGAATATGTTATTAGAATTCTAGTGAAAAGAACAATGAATTCTGTGCTGTATATGCATTTATTATTGTGTATTCCATTTCAATTCATTATGTCACGGATGCTACAATAAAATGCAAACATTGTTTTTCAGATTATAAGCCAATCTAAATGTGAAATAACCACCACATTTTATATAAAGGAAAATGAGGGCAACTCCACACATCGGCTCTACCAAGATTGTTTTGTATTTCGATATGGTGAATAAGAGGATCATTCCATTTATTTTGTGTGGAATACATGGCGAGACACCGGTGAATCAATAGTGCTTTGACCCTAGTCATGTGATCTGGGTCCCCAATAAATCGGTTTGTTGATTGAGTGATTTGTCTTAACGGTGTTTCGGAACCAAAAATGGGGTTCCTTCATCAGTCGCTCTCTTGTTTTGTATCCCCTCCACTTGGTTATGTGATGAAGTCATCTTCGTCCTCAAGGAGGAGAAGCCAGATTCGTTATTGAGAGAGTTAGCCTATTGACTGACTCTATAGTGAGCGATCCAGTGTGTGGTGTCATTATAATTAACATGACCCAGCATCGACCGGAGTTTCTGGGTGCTTATAAGGATTTTGTTTTAGGACATATTTTGAGCGTTGCTAGTGCTCGTTATGTTAACATAAAATGTTGTACTAATCTGACAACGATTGCTTGTTTTAGGCATTTAAATTGATTAACAGAACTTTTGGTTTTGTGTCAATTATTCATGGACTTTGTAATAGATTTCGGGTCAATATTGGTGCCTGCTTTACGATGTTTGAAAGCATGTTGTGAAAGGCTGTTTCAAGAAATAAATCTTATTTCTCTGTATTTAGCCATTCTCAGGTTTCATGGTTTTGTTAACAATATTTGCTGTAAACGGCCTTTGAAATCGGTTTGGTCTGAGGAGAGTATTGGTTTATTTAATTCATGCCGCCAACTTTGATTACTTATATGGCAGCTCTTTCAGTTTTTTATTTTCTTTGCCAAATGATGTTTTCTGTATTGCTCAGCAATCTTTTCAGTTTGGTTGATTGTAGTACCAATTCGATGACAGATTGCATCTTGGTTTTATACGATAAGTTGTGGCATAAAATGGAGACAAATTAAAAAAAAATTCATTTTCCCCGTTGTTGAAACCGCTATCGTGAAACCTTTTAACTGTTTGAGCGATATGGGCAAAGTGTGTTTGAATTAACTCACCGGACTTTTCGGTTGTCGTTTCGGATATCGACAGACTGCTTACTCCTTCACATGTTGGTAAAAGTTACATAACGAGCTAGATTTTGTAAGAAGGATTTGTTTTTGATGCTCGTTTTATAGACCATGAGGAGTGTCGTTAGAAAACGACTCGAGGGTTGATCCCAGAAGTAAGCTCAGCTGCAGTGATTTTTTACTCCCACTGATTTTGCAGTAGTTGCTATAATCGCTTTCTTGTTCAATTTAAAGAAATTGTCAATGTTTTGACAGAATTTTCACAATTTAAAGTTTGATAGAGAAAGGTTTTGGAGAAAAGAGAAAGAAAAAAACCAGATTGTTAATTGCTTTTTATATTTCAAATTGACCTAACGTTCAAGTTTGATTTTGGTAGCGTCCGTGACAAAATTACATGTCATACTGAACAGAAAATATTTCAGAAAGAAGTTCATTTTGATTAGACTGAATGGTATTAATATTGTTGCTATAGCATGGTTAATTCATGACAATAAAACTTTTAAATACGGTATACCAGCGGAAGGACATAGAGAAGTTGAAAGTCCTATTAAAAAATATGATCAATATTGTTGTATTTCTCACTAAACTTGAGGTTGTGTTTATTCATGGGAAAATTAAGTACATCATACCAAGTAAAGCTTATTTTAATGCCAATATGCATCTTTTATATTGTAATAACATAAGAAAGCATTAACAAATCATTGTTTAAAATTTTATTATGACATTTGTGTTTCATGTACAACATTTCTGTAGCGTCCGTGACACTGCGTCGACCATATAAAACAATGTGCACTGTGGTAAAACTAATGACGTTTGCTTCACCAAATTTTAGGAAGATATGCCCATACCATAACCTTTCAACATATTATTAACTGGACAGTTATCATGAACTTGAAATTTTGACCTAAGTGACACACTCTAGCGCACCCTGATTGTGACTGACCCGACTGTACTTGAAATATTTACACTTATTGACTTGCATTTTATTGTGCAATCATCCCGGTAAGCAACAAAGGAAAGTTAAATGATATTTGCTGAAATAAGTTAGAGCCTGATAGAAGCTGCTATGAGGAAATGATAAAATACAGGACAACAGTACTGTAGTCTAGAATGTCTAAACTTTCAGCAATGTGATTCTCTCTGTCATGCAAATATACAGTTATTGTCCGGTATGTTGTATTTGTTGCCGCTGACAACAATACTGAGTGCAATAGTTTTTTCTTCATGCAAAGTACCAAACAAATGTTGTTGCAGACAACAACTTTCTGTTTGTTTGGAAAAACTAACTGTTCACAAACAAGTAGGTAAGGTTTCAAAGTAACTTGACCTACATAACGTTATTGGCATATGTTGTTAGGCTAGTGGTACATGGATACACTCCAATGACTAATCCATCTCTAACACGTGGTGGACCCTTACACAGCTAATACTAAGTATGATTTAAGGGGATATCCTGTAACTAATCCATCTCTAACACGTGGTGGACCCTAACACCAGTTGTGAACCAAAGCTTGGATTATCTCAAAGATGTTGATAAAAGGACGTATAACTGCATCATCCACATTGCATTGAGAACTCATGGAGATTCACTTCCTACAGATGTATTTGCTGAAGATAAGAATTAATCTGAATGTGCTTGAAGCAAATAAAATAACATTTTCCCCTTATATTTTCGCACTTCATTTGAAAAAGTTGTGTTTGACATTACAAAGGTCTAGGAGATTTGGGTGTTGACCTTTGTCAGATTTAAAATAAAGTTCATTAATTATAAGTCATTTAAAACCGAGGTACCCAACTGATCACAGATCACTAGATATTCACGACTGTATCACAATTCACTGTGACATAGATGACTGTGATACAGTCTCTAGGACAATGACTTCATAGTTACAGTTTTCCTGTCTTCAATGACATGATCTCGGGAAATTTGAATTCATTGCTGTCAATGGAGTAGCCACTATAGTGTTCTTGCAACAGAACGTCTTTTGTTAAAGTATAAGTTGTTGATTCTGGTCTTGGTTTGTCTTATATGCTGTGAACATTTAGGGTATTCTGTTATGTAAGTGTTTAGGTGTTCATTTCATTAACCCTTTGAATGCTGTAATTTTTCCCACCAAAATTTATTGTAACATTTTCCAATTTTTATTATTTTTTCTGTCATATTTTGATAATTTTGGACCAAGTATATATCACATTTCATTGACTACAGTTTTTTATCAAAATTTTGGCAAAAATCTGCAAAAAATTGACTGTGGTATATTTTATAAAGGCAACAAATATTGACTTTGGTGCTCAAAGGATTAAAATGGATGGTGTTGAGAGCCTGTACTCAGTGTAATGTTTAATCATGTCTAACAACCTAAGTAAATTCAACATAACCCAATTTCTCTTACAGAAACATAATGTATGTGTTTATACTGCTCTGATCAGTCTTTTGGTGTAATTTTGAATTGAAATCCAACTAGTCAACAATGGAATTATAATACTGCAAATATTGAGATTAGCAACAATATTTTACAACATTTCAATGTTAGGGACGATTCAGAATTTACTTCCAGGGGGGGGGTGGAGGATTTTCAGGGGGGCCACCCATTTTCCCCAAGAAAATTTAGGGGGGCCAGACAAAAATACCACAATCTTTTAGGGGGGGGCCAAGGAAAAAAATCATCAATTCAATATTTGCCCAGAATTTCTGATCTCTACAAAAGAGAACCATAGATGCTACCTGGGTGACAGATAAACTCAACGTGTTTAGTTAAACTCCTTTAGCTGCCAAATTCGGTAATATTCACAGTGGTTTGTTTTATGCATCTACTGCAGTATCTGTTCTCCTCCCTGAAGCGTCATGAAATGTCCAGTATTTAGCATGTCGACACAAACCATACAGTAAACAGTCGGGGTTGTTTTTGTTGAAAAGAGATCTCGAATCAAGTCCAGGCTAGAATTCATTTATCAACAATAACAATGGTCATTTATGTTCACACTGGTATGTTGCTAAATACAGCATTGGGTGTTCTATGTAGTGATAGAATAACAAACAAATGCTGATACACAGAGATGAACATTGAACAAATGCTAAAAATTACAGCAAATATTCAGCATCATCAGGTTGGGTTTACCTTGTAGCTTGTAAAGTTGCATGATAAAGAAGTGTTAATTTGTGCAAATGTATGCAAATCACCCGATTTCTTGGCTTCTTTTGCCTCCCAATTTCAAAATTTCCGAAGAATATAACTCCACTCCGACTGGGTCAAATTTTCTGAAATTTCACATTATGTTTTTAAAGCTATATAACAAAACGACTATCAATTGGTTTTGTTTGGCAATAAAGCTCTTACATTTTTAAAAAGAGGCATTTTGAATAAGAGGCATTTTAATTTTGCTGATCATGATTTTAATCAATTATTAGAGTGTCAGTCTTTAAACCCCTACAATTTTAAAATGAGGATGGATAATGCCAAATAAAATAGTCGTTTTATTCTACATATACTCTCCTTTCAAGTGAAATACTGTCTAGTTTTTGACTTAAATTAATTTTTATCATTAATACCAAAATTGAGGTTTTTTACCCCAAATATACACCCACTTCATCCTTTGAGTAACTACTGCTACCATACTAAACTTTAGAGTCTCTGCTTTTTGAAAATATATGGTATGAGGGGGTTTCCTTGTCATCTTTGATGAGAAATATTGCTTTGAAAAAAAACTGTGTTGGCAACATGCAGCTCCACCTTAATTCAAAACAAAACGACTTGCTACTCTGCCACTTCTTAAAGTAACATGGTCACGTTGGTTCTCTGGGATTTCGTCAGTTCAGTGTCTGTGTCACTATTATATTCAGAACCAACACCATCATCATCACTCTCAATGACTCCATTGACAGAGATTTCCAATTCAGAGTCACTGCTATCTGACTCTGACTCATCTGTGACATAAGTTGTTACATCTTTCCCTGACAGTTTTCTTAATTGAATGAAGGTTGTGCATGTATATGTAATTTATGTTTATCAAGGTATTTATCTAATTCTTTACGTTTAAATTTTGAAGGTTCCCACTCAAGAGCAACTTTAACCAGTCATAGTCCTCGTATTTTTTATCCTCTCTTCTTTTCTGCTCCTTTTTCTATGTTTCATTCTCATCAATTTTACCCTTTCTAAATTTTTTAAATGTTCTACATAACTTTTTACAGTGCTTACATCTACAATAAAAGGGTTGATTTTCCAATAATCCTGCATGTGCATCCAGAAGATCATGTGGCTCTGCATCAATGCTATGGTGTCGGATTGTTGAAATATTGTGTACACAAGAAATTTGCTGTAGTCCAAGAAGTGATCTCAGTGTGTATGAGGCTAGGAGAAATATGGATAGGCTTACACATTGTGTATTGATGCTAATACTTTTGTGTCCCATTCATTCTGATATGTATAATCAAAGATTTCTCAGTGGCGGCTGGCAGAAAAGGCAAAAAAACAAATTAATATGTATTGTTTCATGTCATCTGAAAACATGCGCATCATGACTATTTTAAGATTAAAGTTTGTTAAAAAAATTTGAAATATGAATGCTCTGTCAATTTTGAAAAATACTGCTGACAAAATGTGAACTTTGACTTACACAGGGTTATCTGCATTTTAATATGAACATTGGATTGTTAATGGAATGAGCAGAATAACATGTGAATTCATGTTTTTGATAAGGTGTTTTGTTCAAGAAATGATCTAAAATATTCCTCAGCATTGTTGCTTTCCGTGGCAGCTACTTGGTTTTTGACAACCAAATTAGAAAAAAAGAGAAAATTACAAACAAGTTGGCTTTCACCAATTTTAATTCCTAATGTTTAAAACTTTCACCGTGAGTCTGCATTCAGCATCATCAATGAAAACATATGCTGAACTTGTGCATGTACATGTACATCTTACTTTCCAGAAATATCTGGATATCTGCAAATGATGTACAATTAAACTTCTAGATATATATCACTTTGCCAATTATCTGCTCCTCTGAATTCCTGTTCACCATTTCTAACTGACATCTTTGCTTGTCTTTGTGTGCATCATATGTATCAGTGAGATATAACGAAAAACGTATTCATATTTAGTAATTAACTTTTCTTCAGAAATTTACAACCAGATATGTTTATTGCTACCCTTTCCAAAAGTGTGCCACTTGCAGTCCCTGCAAATCATTCTTTTTATAGTCACATAACCCTGAAATGATTTGTTATATCATCGATTAAATGTCCACTACAGTTCCTGCAACTTGTTAGACTGGATATGTCTATAGTGTATAAGCATGCATGTATATATTAGGGGGGGCCATGGAAAAAAAAACACGAAAGATGAGGGGGGGCCATAGATTTTTCTATAATTTACTAGGGGGGCCGTGGAAAAAAATCACCCAGAAAATAGAAATCCTCCACCCTCCCCCTGGAAGTAAATTCTGAATCGTCCCTTACAGTAGTACATGTTATTTCAATCTCCAAATAGGAGTTGCTGTAGTACAATAGAGGGCGCTCTTCAAACAAAAACTGGCAAGAGAAATTGCTGTTTCAATAGTGTGTACTGTTTGAAAATTCAGTTTGTTTACAAGAAGTTTCTTTGGTATTCTGAAGTGTTATTACAATGGTTATTGTAATTATATAGCATTTAAAAAACTAGTACTTTCAATCTCCAAGTAGAAGTTTGCTGAAGTGCTATATTTCTTCAAAGAAATTGGCAAGAGAAAATGCTATATTTCAATAGTGTCTAGTGTTTTGTTTGATAGTTTTCAGAAACAAGTGGAAGATATTTGCCAACAATATTCAAAGTTTATACATTTAACAGAATCTCTTGCACCAACACAGGTACACCACATGCAACTACCAAAATAACAATTATGATAGCAGGAATCTGTACAGCCTTGATGTCATGGTTACTAGCATAATTATGATGGCTTTCTACAAGACAACAAAATCTGGCGAATTGTAATTGGTGTACAATTTTACAGCCATCACATATTTCCCATGATTTGGCAAGATATTATAAATCAATGTCTATATGTAACGTAATAGTGCAACAAATTCACCCAACAGACCAAAAAAATAAAAAATTGTTTCCAGTCTGCATGTGTATCTCTTCAAAACCCCTGCATTAACTCCCATTAGGGTGTTTCCAAAGGTTCAAAGTTTACCAGCAGTTCCATTAAACCAATTTCCAAAAATATTAGTTGGATACTTTGTGCAACTCATTGCACACCAAGGGGAGGGTACTGCCACAGCAAGGGTATGTGATTTTGTAAAGCAGATTTGAAACTCCACTTTTTTCATCATGTAGGTAGACTTATTGACCAAGGAAATGTTGATAAAATGCTGACTTTTGACCCCTATTATTCCTCAAGGATGATGTTGACCAAAAATTTTGTAGAAAATGTAAAGTTATATTGCCAGTATTTGGACTTTTAAGTAGACTTTTACCCAAGACTTAAAGTAGAACATGCCTCAGGCACAGATATTCAGGCTCTCAAACTTTTACATTTCTTTTCTGATCTACCACTGGGGGTGGTGGGGGGCCTCTTTTTAAAGCTCTTGGTGTGAGAAAATGTTTCACCGTCTTAGATTTTCGAAAATTGATAATTTTATTTTTCTCCATAGAGTTAACACAGGGATGTTGGCCATTTTGAATTGAAACGTTGATAAATTTAGGTAATTTGTTTATGTGATACCAAACTTTGCACGGTGACCCCTGATTTTTATTCTGGATTTGGTGAGAGAAAGCTCAAAAGTTTCATTGAGGAAAGTTTAAGCAAAAGTTTAAGTCTTTCACTTTTGAGGCACATACTACCTTAAAGAAAAGTTGAAGAGTTTGTGCTTCATAGTCCACTGGGCACACCTCTACCTGATTTCAAGGGTGGATGCCCTAACACCAGAATTGCACATTTGTTATTATAAGTGAAATTGTCTGCCCTAACATTACTCATGTGCCAAACTACAAGCAAAGTGTATACCTTCCCTCTTGAAAGCATTGCACATAATGGTGACCGTTTGCAACCTATCTAAACTAATTGCTGCAGGGTAAACATATAATCAGTAGCATGTAAAACAGCATGTAAAAAGTGCAGAGAGTGCTATGATGTCAGTGGTTTATGCTTGATACTGTACCGGGGTATACTGGTATTAAAGGCCCATGAGCTACAACTCTGTTAAATTTGTCTAACCTGAAGGTACCTCCAACTTCCTCAGACATTTAGGGACTGGTCAGTTTCTTCGGCCGGGGGGGGGGGGGGGGGGAGGGGGTGTCACCCTTTAATATATCAGACATATATATATCTGAGATACCTGTATGTTTAAAATTTTTTGGCGCGCCCTTCAGGCACATTTCTTTAAAATATCAAACAACATTTTTCAGCATGCCCTTCAGCTGCATGACTTTCATATATCAGATATGTATATATATCAGATATACCTGGATGTTTAATATTTTTTGGCGCGCCCTTTTGGCACAGTAAATTAATATATCAGAGATATATGTCAGATATATCTTATTGTCTGTAAATTGAAAGTCTGTTTTGCAAAGTGTACTAATCATTATGAAATCTGCAGTTCATATGAAAAGCATGACAAGTTCCTGATACTTTTCTGTTTCCTCCATGAGAATTCAGTATTAAAAAGCAACATGCACTAATATTTCACAATCACATTTTTCTTACAACAGTTCTGGACATCTGCTTATGCATAAAATGAGTGGAGTACATTCACAGCTCATTTAAAATACTGTATTCAAACTTTAGAATTGACACTTTTAGGTTCCTATCTTAAAACTGACATGGCAACAATTTCATTAAAACACAGAATGACTGAATGTTTAAATTATATATATATATATATATATATATATATATATATATATATATATATATATATATATATATATATATATATATATATATATATATATATATATATATATATGTGTGTGTGTGTGTGTGTGTATACACACACACACACACACACACACACACACATATACGCACTGAATAATTCAATTTATATTCCACCTTTTGTTTTACCTTTGTCGTGCGCGGGGGGGGGGGGGGGGGTCATCCTGTTTTCAAAAGTTGGAATATGGGGGGTCAGCCACTTTTTGATGACGGCAAAAAATAATCCACCGCCCCCTGGCTGTAGAAACTGAAGTGTCCCTGATTGCAATCTGCAAATTGAACTACATAGTCATTAACTATGCCTGAACAACATTTCCTTGTATCAGAATAGGCAAAAAGTTGAACAATTTTGTTCATTTTCAAATTCCTGCCATTTTCAAAATTTTGCAAAAACAAAAACGGAAAATTTTTTGTCAAAGTGGAGTGAATCCCTTTCCCATCCTTTCAGTCGGTTGCACCATGTTGTATTTGTAAAGATTCAAATATGTACATGCGTCACAGTGTTTTTGCTAAGGTTTGGGAATATCGGTAAATTATTGGGAACCCGGTAACATTGCTGCTGTCCCCTAATCTGATTGCATGATGTACCAAGGGGAACCCCGGTAAAATGACTGGGGAACCCAGGTAACATTTACAGGGGTACCGGCCTTAACAAAAACACTGCGTCATTTACGCTGTTTATCAAGTAGTTGTATGGAGGCAGCCATATTTTGGTGAGGCACCCGTTTGTTATTTGTCTTACTGAAACCTCCCCATGCAGTCCCACTCAGAGGATAATTATACTAAGAACATGTCTATGAACTCATTTTAATTTAAATATAGAGTCATGAAAAAAAATGTCATAAGTTGCAGCTCTTGTGACTTCAAGGGCTAGTATCTATATCTTTCTTGTTTTTAATGTCAACCAGTTTCTTGTAGTTGTCTCCAAAGCATAGGGAGATTGATACATTGATATACATTGATACATACATATGTAGATTGCATTGCATTATTGTTGAAAAGTGAATTCTTGTCTGGACTCTAATTCAACTATAAACAATAATAACTGCATGTTTTGCTTATAGATGCAGTGTTTGCAAGTTAAATGATGAGTTTCAACATGCTTTGGATAGTAGGACATGAGCCTGTGATTGGCATGAAAATCAAAAATAGTTAAAAATTCATCTTGTCAAAGCTAGCTTCTGGTCCTCACAGACAAAATGTGACAGCAAACTATTCCAAAACCATTGAAAACTCAGTAAATCAGTCTGTGTCCAAACCTCTCCTGATATCATTCTGTTATAGTAGTCCTAAATTACAAGGAAATGCTGAAGTGGCATATAGAAAAAATAAATGTTCTAACTGTGGCTGTTTAGAGCATAACACGTCCCAGCCATCCTTGAAAACATTTTTAAGTACAGACACCTCAGTCAGCTCTGTCAACAAAATATGTAATAAATTTTTAATTTAATGTTTCCTTTTATACAAAGTTGAAAGCCATATGTACATGTAAATAGTGCCTCAGTTTTATTACTTTTGAAATAAATAAAATAACTTTAGATTCTAGTTCTTCCTGGTACGCCTCCTGCTTGTACTTTTCTTCCCTGCATCTTTGCAATCACTGCACTCGTATTTACCCTGGGGTATCACTTGTAGTTGAACACAAAATTGATACAACCACCTCCCCTCACATTGAATACAGGCAATTGGGCTAATTTCTGGACTGTTGTTTATTGTGCACTTTTCATTCAAGTCACATGGTGCTGGACGCATACCTTTGGTTGTGAATACAAATATGTGTTTTTTTGTTCCCCCCAAACTCAATATACATGTGCTGTCCAAGCAGTGAAGGGTGGGCCCTGCACTTGCGAAATTACTTGGTGCCTTGTAAAAATCTTTTTTTTTTTTTTTCAGGGGATCCAGAACAAACATGCATGGAGAGGATGGATGTGGAATGGGACAAGGTTCTTGCATCAATTCTGTCTCTTGACTGTAGCCCCCATATACCATTAGTTTGTCCTCAAATGCAAATGCCCCATACATGGACAAGTAGTGAGGAATGGTCTCTGGTAAATGTACAGATCTCACAGTACAATTGTTTCTGGAATCTACACTGAACAGTGTAGCTACATCAACTGAGTGTCTCTTGTAAGGATGCCCTTCCCTAAAGGTAACACCCCCCACATAACAAATTGCAGCTGCAGTCGGTATATAAGTGGCTGAATGGAAACCATGTGGCTCTAAAGCTGGGGCATCCACTGTTTCCCAAGTGAGGCTATCTGTAAGCAAAAGATACAAACTTCCATCGATGGTGTCCTGAGTAAACTTTGGTATTCTAGAGAATTTATGCATCATTTCAATCCCCCCGAATAAAATTGCAGAGTTCTCTCTCCCGGTATTTTTGTCAAAGTACAGCCACAGCTTTGGAATGGTATTTTGCCATTTTGATGGAGTTCTCCAGGAATATGGACACTGTGGCCATAAGGTCCATAAGGGTCCGCAGAATCTGGCCCACTAGCTGGGCAGATCACTTTGTTACAATCTGTCCGGCAGAGCGGCAGCAAATTACTTGAATGGTGCAGCATCTCTGCAGGAACATTAGTGGCCTAATAATTGTGGCTGATCAGATATATCTAACAACAAATCTGTCCCGTAGAGCGACAGAAAATGATAGGAGTGGAGCAGCATCTCTGCACTTAATGTATTTTGACTATCAGACCATGGAGGTAGCAGAGGACAGATCGACTTACATGTGTTCATAGTTGCACAGAGGCGATCAGTATTAAAGCTTAATATTTGCTGCGGTATTGTCTATCACAAATATAAAAAATAAAATAAAAATAAATGAAGTTTGCAGATGGTAGACATAGGCCCAAGCAATGTATGAACGTGAGCGTGGGTTTGCAGTGCTAAATAGTTCATTCACAGTGTGATAATTAATAGACAGTAAAAGCTGCTATGATGTGATTGAGGCGATCGAGCTACAAACTGCTAAAAAGGGTATTCTGATGATTAACAATGCTGTTTCATGAGTACACTATAGGCAGCCACAAAAGATTCCTATGAAAATGTTTTCTTTGCCTATCAGGTTACTTTTTGAGCCAATGATAAATTAATCCGTAAGAAAATTTAAAATTAAATTCATGGCAGCAACGAAAATCTCTAGAAAATCGGCCGTAGTCCACGAAGGAAATAATAATTGATAACAATAACATTTCATTGCTTGCTTTTATTATAGGATTTACATCACGTCTGTGACAATATTTGACCTTACAAATTATCTCATCGACAATTATTTCCAAAAACATCATTTTTACTTTGATCAGTGCAGTTACTAAATCGCCGACTTTGAAGTTTTAAGACAAGGGAATAAATCTTGTAAATCCATTTTCATTATTGTTATTGTGTTCTCAACCCATGGATGCATGTCCGTGCACGTAATACGTGTAACCTCAACTCTCCAGAGAAACACACGTGAACACAAGTTTACACAGTTGAACTGATGCGTTGGTTTTCGTATCTCACTCTGTCGCAAAGAATACAATTTTCATTGAAACTTGGGTCCCGTAAAACCGAAAAGGCACACTATAGATTTACGGTAGTAGTACCTTTGTACGATACACAGTTGTAACTTGTAGCACGGCGGCATATGGGAATGCTATACGTAGGGTTTCGCCACTATATTCCTGCTATATTCTGACATCGTGTCGCGACTTAGTCATGGCCACAGGAGCTCTCAATGTACTGTTGCTTGGATAGTCGATCGAACGCTCTAGGTTTTTTCAATGAACTTTCCGTCAGTGTACTTTTTAAACGCTTTGAAGTCCGCTGTACTTCATGCTAGTTACACTGCAGCGATCGCGAGGACTTTGTACCGGAAGTAATAGTATCACGCATGATGACATCATAGATCATGTGAAGACTTCGTTATGATTGGTCAGATTGGTAAAACAATCAAAGGTCAAATCTCAGCGGCAATTTTTGGACAGTTACGACCTTTGAATTACTGAGTAAATTGTCGCTGATTTTTCCCTACAAGTTTGACAAAATTTCGCGTAAATTTGCTGTTTGACATCGTCGTGACGACTTCATACACGCTAACTATGTATGTAAAACCTATAGGCAATGTTTACGACGCGTAAAAAAGTCATGTCGTCATGATCAGCTTGTGGAGATCGATCGGCTCGTCGATTTGAACAATGATCACCATAACATCCCCGTGGATCTAGGTGATCGTTTAAACTTCGGTAAGTACATTTTCGATTCGCCTTCTCTGCGACGTGAAGACGTAGTTTTTTACTGTTTTTGTTCGGCGCAATTCTCGAGTGATACAGTTCAATTGTATGAATTCTAATAAATTGGTATAGCTCGTGAGGTTGAACGTAGAGTGTACAACGATAGAGGGACCGTGGTACAGTGTACACAAAAATGGAAGTACATGCCGATACTATTATCTACAATAATATACTTCTCTCTTGCATTGGCAAAGGTAAAACTTTTGCTCATGTATATAATTTCCCTCAATGTACGATATAAAAGGACAGATATAAAAACAAAGAAAGAACAATACATGTAGGAATTGTTGGATACGAATTAAGTTCTCAAACTCTTGACCGAGTCTGGTACCTGCTACATGTACATGTATTCCAAAACGTACTTCTCTATGACATCAATATACATCTGTCTGCTTATAAGATCATTCTGAACGTGTGTCCTTAAAATTGAAGTTAATTTTAAAATTTTCATTAACGTATTTTGACATTTGTTTATATGTAACCTGTAGATATTTTGCTGGCATATTGTAAGGGGAATCAGTAATTAATTTACAATATTTCATAACAATATTTCATTGAAGTTCTACATGAACTCTTACATCACAAAATATGCATACAATATTCTATTGCATTTAATGCTGCAACCTTTTGATAAGCAACTTAGATATAAGCTCAGTACAAAGACCTACCTTTTTTCTAACTATGTTTCAATTTGGCTTTAGAAAGTTCATGTAGGTATGCAATGAAGCGTACTCAAACCAAGCGAGTTTTGCATGGTGAAGTCTACAATCTTAACGGAATAACTGCAGGGGATAAATCATCTGCAAATTAAATTTTGTTTTATGCCAATGATTCTACTACTTTCCTAGCTTGAAGCAAATTGCAAGTTGAACAGATTGATACGAGACTACTGCTATAAATCACATTTTGTCATTCACAAGTTGAGGGAACATTTTCTTTATTTTATGAATACATGCAAATTTCACAGTCTTCAATGTTTGATGGCTGTTGAACGAGTCAAAATTTTCAACTCCAACGAGGATTCTAACTTGCATACATAATTTTGTCATAAGTTTGATAAACTTTATATCTGACTTGAACTTTTTATATTTTTTGCAGCTTACACATAGGACAACTTCAAGATGACAAGTCAAGCAATAACCAAAGCTGTAACAGACAAGTACAAGTCTTTCAGAATAATCCGTCGTTGTGACAATATGAAGTTAAGGACTTTACGGACACTTGAACATTTTTTATATCGGTCATGTTGATTGGCTTTAAAAATATGGTGGATTAAATTTTATTCCTACCAAATTTTTAGCCCTTGCATTCTTTTGGGGGGGCAGCAGAGTGGTGTAGGTTGTGAGATGATGGCTTGGTAATGGCTGATTTTCAGCAGCAGTGATAAGTTTCAGGTTGTTGGAGTAAATGTTAGTCAGATTGCAGAAGGTAGGTTGATTTTTGTATGGCAGAGCAGCAGCTAGCCTGCCTGGCAGAGCAGTAGCTAGCCTGCCTGGCAGAGCAGCAGCTAATCTGCCCAGCAGAGCGGCAGCTAACCTGCCCGGCAGAGCGACAGCTAACCCGCCCGGCAGAGCGACACCTAACCAGCCCGGCAGAGCGGCAGCTATAACCGTCCCGCAGAGCGACAGCTAACCTGTCCTGCAGAGAGACATAATCTTTCCGGGAGGGATCCAGCAAACCTAATTTGAATAGCAATGCCACGCTCTCCCGGAAAGATGGTCCTGGAGAGCTCCTGGACCACTGCGGGACCTTTTCTGGAGAGCTCCCGAAAATCTTGTCGGGAAGGCTAAATTTTCATAAGGGTTGTCACTGCCTCGTTTGTACAAAACAGTGATGTCAGATTGTAGCCACCCCATACCAGAAACTTTGTGTCTTCACCTAATAAGAGATTCACCATTGCTTTACTATGAAGGGGTGACATCATTGCACCTTTTCCTGTCAGCCTTTGTACACTGGTCAAGTCAGCATCATTGTCATCGACCAAAAAATCCAGCCTGTACAGCTCTTTTGACAATGGCCAAACACTTTCTTCCACCCATCGACCTCCTCCTATAGTGTATATTGACATCATACCATTACCTGAAAATATTAGAGAAATTATTCAACTACTTGTTTGATTGATTGATTTCCAACTAAAATGTAAGGGAAGTTAATACTACATATAAACAGCAAAACATGAAATTGAATGTAATGAGAAAAAATAGACCAAGTACTAGATACTGATAATAATAATACAAAAACATTAAAAACCTTTCAATAATCTCCTCTGTTTTGAAAAAGTCCATTATTTCATAAATTTTCTCATTCTAAGTCTTTTACTTTTCTAATCTTGGACTAAATTGGAAGAAGTTAAACATCACATTTCAAGTACAACATCACTGAAGGGAATCTCACAGAAGGGAAACATCACATTTCAAGTACTAGTTGCATGTCAAGTGTTTTGAAAATGCAGAAAGTAGAAATAACATCTGTAAGAAAAATAAAACAGCTCTGGAATTCAGAAAAGCCTTCATTATATTGAACGCATAAAAATGTATGCATATAATTATGAAAACACTATCACGTAAGTCTTTGTTTGTTCAAGTTCATGGCGTGAAAGAAAATTACAGATCCTTTGTTCCAAGGGAATGCATAGAAAATGAACAGAAGAAGTTGTTAATGTCTTTCAGTCTACTTAATAGCATAGTCTTTCTTTTGTCAAAACAACTAACTCACTCACCATTATCTCTGATTGTACTCATGTGTCATTCTGCAGGATAATACTGCATTTCAAAAATCTTTTTCAGGTCATTTTCCTTTGATCTCCGGTGCCTTTAATAACCGGGATAAAACGATATGTGGGAGAGGTCAGTCGTCATAGCTGTACACCAAAAATCAAATCCAATTGTAATGTACAAGATTTGAAGTAGGCACTCGGTAACTTGCTTTCTCATGCAAATGATGAATCTAAATAGGCAGGAATTCAATTTTTCATGTATGCCAAATGGCCACTGCAGCAAGCCAGGTACACACGCGATGGTCTACGAAAGGCATATGCTAAAAACGTTCTATTGTAAGTCCAGGAAACCAAACTTTAAATCTGACGTCATGGTAACTTTTGCGCATGCGTGAATCCGCCATCTTGGATTTTTACATTTCGCTTGTCAGAATGTGTTTTATACTTTTAAGAAAACCCAATAAAATTATTAAATACAAAAACCTGTACAGGTATTGAACAAATTAGGAAAGAGATGGTAAAGAGGTAATATTGGGGTTCAACAGACTTTGCAATGTTTATCTTCTACATGTACTTCACTTTTGATGCATGGATTCCCATACTAAAAAAGTATTTAGAAAAAGATAATTACTTTTCTACATGTAACATAAGTCTCAAATTGCCATTTTAAGTCACAGGGATCACTTTGGGGCGCGATAACGCAATATTTACGCTAAAAAATCAGAAAAATCGCATTCAGAAAAATCAATTGGGCAAAAAAGTCGCGCCGATAATTCAAATGGAGCATACGTGATACCTTTACGCTATCTAAATTCATCGGTAATATTTGGCAGGTTTTCAGTACAGAACCACTCATTGTGTCGCCGTAGAGAGCGCTATAATTACGCTAGAAAAAAGCTGTTGCAGAGTTACCCGTTTCAACTGCGTTTGTGATTGGTTGCAAACAGGAAGTTTTGCGTACATTGACAAATCATTGGAGTCGCTCAAAATGGCGCTTACGAAGGAATATTCGTGTCCAGTACGAGTGGTAGTGCGAAGAAAAAATGAAAATGCACTATTCTGGACTACTGTACTTCCGTTACTCCTGCACTAGAAAGTATGGATTCGATCGCCTCCGATTAAAACTACACTCAGTGTGACAGTTTTAGGACAAGGTAGTGAATTTCGCCTAAAGTCGTTTCATAAATGACGATCACAACAAAATCTTATTATCATACCTTTCGAAACTTCATTGTGTTTATCCTCAAACTGTTAACACCGACAGAAGTGGCATTTAGGGGGTCATAGTTGCCAAATTGTTGCCCCCATGTTGAGTGCATGTAATCGGACTGCTATCGCAGTAATCGGACGTCATATTTTGAATGTGATAAGGGGCTCAATATTGATATTTTGAAACTTGGAACGGCGAACCCCGATTTTCAATTTCGATGTGTTTAGAAAACTATATGGAAATATTTCTTGATAATTAGTTACGTTTAATCCATGGACGACGCAACTATATTTCAACGTGTATAGCGCTTAGATATCGGACACGGGCTGTCCCTGTGTGTTGCGTTTGACACCTCGTATCGTACGGTGTGGCTAACTTCACCAAGTTTGTAGCCCGAAATAGCTTCTACCAAAAATTAAAGCTGCAAGCAGCGTTGGCGGTGCCCAAGCCTAATATTACATATACACACAAAAATTGACCTTGAAATCGGCTATTTGAGAAAAGATTTTTATCTTATAGTACTCCTCATGTACCAAAATTCGGCCCTCTTACCCTATTTGTGAGCCTAGAATTAGATATGCACATAGTTAATAAGGTCTGGGCACAATTGAGATTGGTAGAGTCTTTTACTTCTTGTTAAGAAGGAAATTGAACATGATTTCATAGTTACTGTTGGTTTTACTAGTAAAAGTAAGTTTTACGCAAAATCCATTATGGCGGCAAAACCGCTTGACAGATCAAAATGTCTTTTGCAAGCATGAAAGAGATCACTTCAAGGATGACATAAGTAAAATTTCGACTCAATCGGTGGTTTAGTGTTGGAAAAGTAGATTTTTGAAGATTAAATTGGTATTTTTCGAAAATCCAATATGGCGGACAAGTCACGTGACCGATCCAAATGTCTTTCGCAAACTTGAAAGAGATAACTCTAAGGATGACATGAGTAAAATTTCAGCTCAATTGGTGTTTTAGTTCCGCAGAAGAAGATTTTTGAAGATTAAATTGGTATTTTTTCGAAAATCCAATATGGCGGCCAGATCACGTGACCGATCGAAATGTCTTTCGCAAACTTGAAAGAGATCACTCTAAGGATGATATGAGTAAAATTTCAGTTCAATCGGTGTGTTGGTTCTGGAGAAGAAGATTTTTAATGATTAAATTGCGATTTTCGTAAAATCCAAGATGGTGGCCAAATCACGTGACCGATCCAAATGTCGTTTGCAAACTTGAAAGAGATCACTCTAAGGAAGACATATGTAAAATTTCAGCCTAATCAGTGTTTTGATTCTGGAGGAGAAGATTTTTGAAGATGAAACTGCGATTTTTGCAAAATCAAATATGGCGGCCAAATCACGTGACCGATCGAAATGTTTTGTGCAAACTTGAAAGAGATCACTCTAAGGATAACATGAGTAAAATTTCAGCTCAAACGGTGTTTTGGTTCTGGAGAAGAAGATTTTTAAAGATTAAAAGGGTATTTTTCGAAAATCCAATATGGCGGCCAAAGTCACGTGACCGCATGCAATTTTATTTACAAAATCTCAAGACCTTAGGTCATGCTTGCTATGTACAAAAATTCAAATTGACCAGACCCCTAGATCATCAGGAGAAGCCGTTTAAAGGTTTTTGGAAAATCCAATATGGCCGCCAGGTCACATGACCAATAAAAATTTCAAGGGTCAGGTGCACCACTTCTCATTGGCCCCCATCATTGTACCAAGTTTGAAATGTTTAGCATAGGCGTTATTCAAGTTCTAGGCTGGCAAAAAATTGACACAAGAAGAAAGAAAAATTCCAACGAAACCAATAGGTGCCCAAGCTTGGGCTTGGGCACCTAAAAATCCAAACGAGACGGCAGCGTCACCTGACTTAATATGCTGTAGCATGACTTGTAAAACGCTATCAAAAGGGAGCAAAGTAGTATAACGAACAGCATGTCATTAAATGTCTGAAAACTGAGGTCGTCCGAAAAACTGTCTCACTGAGTGTATTGTTATGCAAATTAACCAATCTGCAGAAAATCAGGGAAAGTTAGGTCCGGTCCCACAGACTTTGAAATTCTCCCCCCGTTTTTTTTCATGTGCGATTTTATCTCATGCCGTTCTTGAGTCAGGGTAATCCCTGAGTCAGTCAATAATTTGTATTCAGGTGAACAATGTTTTCAGCTGAAATAAACCAGTCTGAGAATTCTTTATTATCTCACTCGTCATTGCACACGATTTCTCAAGCATATGCTTTTCTTAGAAGTTAATAAATTCGGCAAGTCAATATTAAAACAAGTAATCCATTGATCATCTGATGCATAGTTGTTTGTTTTTACTCAACAGGCTTGTTTGGAAAGACAACTAAACATTCTGGCTGCAAACTGGTCAAAACTGCAATGACTGCCTGTCTATTTGAGCAATACATGTACACCATTATGATAGTCTGAATAAAACATTCTGTCCTGATTCATAATGAGTCACAAGAATACAGGCAACCCTTGGACTTTACTTACACAGGGGGGCCCTGCTATCAATCCATTTGTACAGATATAAACAGACAAGATATACCATTTACACAGAAAAATGAGAACGAGTGAAAAACCCTTAAGTGTATTCGTTTAGTTATGAGCTCTACCACTTTGGTCTACAGGTAGACATGCAGAGATGGATATAGACAGATGGACAGACTGACAGACTGAAACGCACAGAGACAGCAAGAGTTATGACATTGGCCCCATAATGATTGTGTCTTGTGCCTGGTGACTTTTTAATCTTTCATAAATCTCTAAATCTCTATGTTGTAAACCTGGTAATATGTATGTGCATTTTCCTTTATCGTTCCTTTCCTATTTCACTGATCATGGAGATATACTGTGCAATACTTTCTCAACATTTACAACTTTGATGAATATTGATATGTTCTCTGGACAAATTCCAGGAGCATGCACATTTCAGACAATGGTTCTAATTTTCTGCAATATTATTTTAGCTTTACTTTACCAAGACAACACAACACTATCTATTTCCTATGAGTTAAAGAGCAACGTTGTGACATTAAGATTTTGCATGGTTTAATAGTCAATGTCAAAACTACTTGTTTCAACTAAATTAGCATTTCAAATGGGAAATTATTATCAACAAGACATGAATACTATAAGTACCATGATGAAGAGAAGTTTGGGCCTGCCAGGTAACTCAGAAACCCTACCGGCACAACAAAATGCATGCGCAGTGCTGTGTACACATAAACTAGTACATGGCTTCATTTGGTTGATAGTCAAATGGATCTCTCATCATTGCAGAGAATTGTAATTTGAGATTCACACTTTTAAATGGATCAAACAGAAATGGCACTGCAAAGTGGTTGTTTGGGAACACTAGCTGGCAAAACAACAACAGCAAAACAGTGACTACCTATGCAGTGACTGATTGCACAAGTTCATTCACAGCCACACCAGTCTAGCTGAAACTTTTGAAGCATAAGAAACATTTGAATGCAGAAACTGACAGAGACAATTAAATCAGTCTCATGATTGAAACTGATGGTAATATTCAGACAACACTTGAAGAAAAGGTTCAAAAGTCGCATATACACAACGAATCTCCTTGAAGACATTATAACATAACAGTACAGATGGAATCTGTACACATTGCATTGAAGAGTATAACAGTAGGGAGATTGAAATCTACCAAACAACATACCGGTACTGGGAGGGTATTCCATGAATGAGAAAACCATTTGAATAACCACCGTTTGGATAAAAGAATCGGTCTTTAAAATGAAGTCATGAGACTGCCCTCTACTGGGTGTATGTGAGAACACTGACTTGGAACACTGAACTGTCATGACCCTAAGAAATGAAATGAACTGAACATTAACTTCTATTATATTATACCTGTATATTGATGTCCCAAATACAGCAATCTGATTGGTTGAGACGCGAAAAGAACCATGGTATATTGGCGATATCGGCTGGCATGCCCGCGAGCTCTCAGCGTGAGCAAAAATCCATTTTTGACGTTCGACGCCAGAATTTCAATATACTATTATAATTATGATATAATAGCAATAAATCACACCCAGCTACAGTATGCCACTCAATTCACGTCATACCGGTATATGCACTCACTATCGCTCATGTATATATGTTGTGAACTGATCAAAATCTACCATCACTGGGTGTGCTTTATTGTGTAAATATGTGGACTGGCACTGAACCCTGAAAATGAACTTGGAACTTTGAACACTGAACCGTTAACATAATCAAAAGAGCATGAGTATGAATTTTATGCTCTTTTTAAACATGAAAGTTAAAGCAGTTTTTGATAGCGTGATATAATGTACTGGTGAAAGTGTAATTTTCAATTATTTTATTTGGAAAAGTCTGGAACAACTATCTTAGCAAGATAGATTGAGTGTACAAGGCACACAGAGTAGTTAACAATGCAAACCCAAACTTCTGTGTGTCATAATGTTTAAAAGTCACAAATTTTAGAATGTATTCTAATAAAGTCTCTGGCTGACATTTGAACTCACTGGTAGTGTTAATGGTTTTGTAATCAATTGGCCAGAGCAACTGAGGAGGTCAGGCTGTGATATCAATTTTCTCCAAACTGTGCTTGCCTTTATTAACTTGAAAACTGACGCCTTCCAAAATCAGAGACATTTCTACCTTCAGCAGAGACACTTCATGTCACTGGACTCCATACAGATATTGCACTGTCTCTCACCTTAGTGTTATGTTTCACTGTATGTAGCTAGCCAATGTTTATTATTTGACTGAAGTCCCAATTGAAAACTAGCCGTATATTCTATAGAATTTGACAATTGTGTCTCCCGACTGCTTGCTCAGACCACGGTCCGTGGAGGGACTGTGCTCAGACCTGGTAATAATTCCACACATAATTGTTGAGCTGTACATGAGCTTTCACTTTTAACACTACACTAGGAGAACCCTACAGCTTATTGTGTGATTGGATCAGTACCGGTATACTTTTCAATAGGGGTTGATTGGTAGGGCAAATCAGCTCTGGCTAGTTATAGTCATGAATATTTCTTTATGTGGTCAGACCTATGGGTATGTGGCAATGGTATTTCAAGTCACACAGAACCTTGAAAGTTGTTTACTTGTTCAAAGAATTATCAGGTATATGCAAAGCCACTGTCACCATTACAGAGCTATTATTGCTCTCTAACATTTGTGACTTCATTTAAATGACACAGTGTATTGTAGACTGAGTGCACTATGGTATGCCTACAGTTTGCATTGCCTACAAAGGTAGCATTATAAATATACTGCATTAACAGTAAATTTACTTTGTACTTGTACACACAACATTTTCTCTACCAAAAAATTTCTAAATTCTCTTGACTACTTCTCTGGATCAAGTCAGATTCGCTAAACATTTTCTTATCATATGATTCCACAGCAATAATACAGAATTGGTCAGAGGTATGTTGTCAACTGAGTCAATCTCATGACATACATGTACATGTACATCCGCGATGTCTTAATTTGTTGCCTCAACTCTATCATTGGTGCTCTGAAGTCAAACTCGCAAATTTTTGTGCCTTCCATTGTTATCACCATCAGATCATTTATCACATCTTCGCTCAGACAACTACCGGTATACGTTTCGATGTTTTAATCGTGTTGTGGGTACTCGCGAACCCACATTCACATGGGACAGATGAGACTGATATCACGGCTGCAATTCTGGCTGACTTTGTCGCCATGGAAACATGGAAACGTTGAAACATCACTGCTACTCGATGCCTGGCTAACGTCGCTTGATGTTTTTTTTCCTTCAACATTTTTCGATGGTGCAAAGAAACTGTCGACGGTCTTACGTTTGACATATTTTGGAAGTACTGACTAAACTGTAAATAGCAGTTGGAAAAAACTATCGTACCACCCTGATCAAAAGTGTAGGCCCAGTGTACGCATCAGGCACAATGGAAAAAAGAACATTTTTTTGAAATAAGGACAAACTCTATTGAACATGTTAGATTGTTATTGGTACAGCCTTGAAGGAAACAATTGACGCCATGTGATTTACAGGATGTAGGACAAAATGTTGCAAAATCATGAACATTTTTTATAAGCAAACATTTAATTTTTAGTCATAGATAAACTACGCATAGGAGGGAAACCACGTGTCCTTGGCATGTCTTTGTTATGGAGACTGCGTTTTTTTCAATGCGTATTGGATTCTGCAGACGTCAGTTTACTTTGCGTACTTCAAAGTAATTATGTGTGAAATACGCAGGATTTTGTTTTATCGGAAGTTTTTTGTCATGGTATCATAAATTTTGTCAAAACCTCCAGAAATTTATCATTTGTTTTATACTTTTTGAAATTATCATTCTGTAGGTCATCATGCTCAATGTTTCACGATTCAGCTAAATGTACATGTAGCAAGGAATTCATATATTTCACACTCTCTCAATATCACCCTTTGGGGCGCTCTTCAAATGGTTGGAAATGACCTCATTGACCCAACTGGCTTTGCATTAGCTCTATCAGCATAACAGATCCCAAAGGTCAGCTGACGTATTTACAAATGATAAAAAATGATGAAAACATGGCAGAAAATACGTCAAATCAATTTTAACCCTTTGAGTGCCTAAGTCAATTTTTGTCACCTTTATGAAATATAACCCAGACTATTTTTTTCAGGTCCAAACATTTTTTTTCAGATTTTTCCCAAAATTTTGACCCAAAACTGGCGTCTATGAAAAGTGCTGTCCATTTTGTCCAAAATTTAAGGAATTACAGAAAAATTCATTAAAAATTGGAAAAATTTTGCACTAAAATTTTGGTGGGAAAAATTTCAGCAGTCAAAGGGTTAACAACTTGACAAGGATTGTGACATCAGGTAAGGAAGAACTCAGTGCCACCACAGACTTTCCAAAATGCATCATAAAAATGTAGCATCAAAACAAATGGATGCAGCTCTGTGCAATATGTTTTTAGTTTACTGTAAGGTCGTCATACAACTAGTTCAAGAGTTTCAATGTCAGGATTCCTATAACACTGGTAGTTTATACCTTTTATGTATGTCAGTAATCTTCAGACTTAATTCTAGGATGCGCCATTACACAATTCGCGCAATAAAATCTCGAATCTACGTTTGATGCGCCACTAAGGGCGCAACATTATATGAATGGGTCGATCACGCAGAATTTACGTAGTTCATATATTCGCGTAGCTCCCTGAAGGTCATTACCTCAGTCCTAGTGTGACATGTAAAACAATTCAGTTACCCATCAACCTTTGCAATTAAATACCCACTACAGCATATATGGTGGTACATAGGAAGCTGGGTAGAAAGGACTAATGTAGGGGCAACGGTGTATTGGAGCCGTAAGCATGTTGCATGGCTGATGAATGTAAAACAACAGTACTGGCCGCTGCGTAATGGTGGAAAGCTAGTCGCCACTTGGATTTTAACGCCAGTATAGTTGATGAACCCAGGATGATCGGGCAGTCCCTTAAATTGAAGCGTTTGCAACGTCTACCATCCATACAAACGAAACGTTGAACACTGCAAGGAAAACATCCATGATCGTTTTGAAGAGCAATACATTTTAGGTCGGACACATCTCGTTTTCCAGAGTAGCAAGGTCTTGGCATAGAACAACACTGCTGTGTAAAACCCTTTTTCTAATACATACGAGTTATGTTTAAAAGTTGATGTATCGATCACTTTATTTAGGTCGTATGCAGTGTTCGCGCTAGGATTTTTTTCAAATTAGCCACGGTCTGCTGGTGTGGCTAATTGATGCAAAAAAACATTAGCCACAGCGAAAATTGATTAGCCACGCAAATATTTTACTAAAAACACAAAGATGTGCAACTGATGTGACTATGTTATTCAAAGTAAACAATGTTTGTGGTCTGCTTTTTCTGCAGTTTTTGCGTTTTAAACCGTTTCAAAGGTAAATAAATAAATAAATAAATAAATAAATAAATAAATGTTGGACGTCACTGGAACATTTCTAAACACACTTCATGAGCAAATCATTTTTTAGTCATAAACTCACTTGTTCCCGGGCAAGAAGACAAAAAAATTGCTAGCACAGCCAGTTTCAACTGGCCTGCCTGTGACTTGAGGTTTCACTGCCTGCTCTTCAGCTGCAAAATGTGAGGGAAAAATTGCGTCTGACATGAAGATTTTTTACATAAATTTACGAAACTTGTGTACCAAAAACTATAGCAAACTATCTCAAGAGATGTTAATGTTGTGTATGGGAACAGACTTGTTGTATGGGTCCAATACACCCAGCCACAGACTGGTTGGCACCCTCCCTTTAAACTTCCATGTTGATACTGATACTGTTGACAATGCAGCAGTTTTAAAAAACAATATCAAAAATATTCTTTCAGAATACTTGAAGTTGAGAGATTATATGAATTATCAAATGATGATACATGTAATAATTGAGTTCATGGCTTATTCTTATTATTTAGAGTTTACTCTGTATGTATAAACTTACTTTTGACATTCATGCAGAATATTCTTTTCTGATTTCTGGAGCTATGTTGTGGAACAGCTTTACGAAGAGTATCCATACCACTTTTCGTAATCTACAATATTCAAAAGGAAGAAAATTTTGTTAATGAGAATTGGAGAATTAAATGGCATAATTTTGATCAATCAATTCACTGCGTAGTGTTTTTGATTTAATATGCACTCTCTTCATTTTGTAGCAGCTTCATCCCCTAAAACTAAAGACCAAAATTTTGCTCAAACTTTCCTCAGACAAACATTCAACCATTCTCTTTCAAAATCCAGAATAAAAACCGGGGTCACCATGCAAAATTTGGTACTAGAGCTACAAATTACCCAATATTTTACAATATTTAAAATTCAAAATGGCCACCATCCCTGTGTTAACTCCATGGGGAAAAATAAAATTTTTGATTTTTAAATAAGGTGGTGAAAAGTTTTATACCAAGAGCTTTAACTCTTTGAGCACCAGAGTCAATTTTTGTCACCCTTATCAATTATACCTCAGTCAATTTTTGTCAGATTTTTGCAAAAATTTTGATAAATAACTGAGGCCAATGAAATGTTGTGTTAATTTGGTCCAAAATTATCAGAAAAATTACAGAAAAGTTCATAATAATTGGTAAAATGTTGGACTAAAATTTTGGTGGGAAAAAATACAGCACTCAAAGGGTTAAAATGAATCCCACAATCGGTAGATCAGAAAAGCATTGTACAAGTTTGAGAGTCTGAATATCTGTCCCCCAACATTTTTGTTGCATTGAGTATTTCACACAAAATACCCATGATTTCTAAAATGCTAGACTTTAGAAGGGATTTTTTTAACCTTTTGAGTGCCAAAGCAGATTTTTTGTCACCTTAAAAACATGTAACCCAGCCAATTCTTTGGATTTTTCCCAAAACATTTGATCAAAAACTGTAGTCAATGTAAATTGATGTCCATTCAGTCCAAAATTATCAAAAAAAATTACAGACATAATCATAACAAGCGACCTAGCGGCCGATATAGCTCCGCTGTATTTATGTAGAGAATAACTATTTTTGACACATGTTGATGAAGAAGGTGGAAATCTTTGATAGCTCAATGCAGTGGCCAGAAAAAAGTAGCTAAAATAGCTGCAAAAATACACAATCGAAGATTTCATCATACTTTGAATATATCACATCGGATCATCCCTAAGAACATGTCAACCAAAGCTATCTGATGAGTAGTTTTTTGGAGAATAAAATTTTCTGACCAAAAATGGCAACAATTGCCCCCAAAAATAAAATTTGCAGATTTCATCATAATTTCAAAAGATCAAATTTAGTTCATCTATAGAAACCTGTATACCAAATTTCAAAGCTGTTAGAGCAGTTATGTTATGTTATGTTATATCTATTTATTAAAGTGTCATGTGTGGTCTTAAACAGCTTGGTTGCCACACCCAGCCCCAAGGGCTTACAAGACACGAAAACAGTATATTTTGAGAAACACATTTTTTAACCAAAAATGGAAAAAATTGACCCAAAAATTCAAAATTGCAGATTTCATCATAATTTCAAAAAATATTATTTAGTTCATCTATAGAAACCTATCAGTCTGCCACAGAACCCCTGATTTGGGGGTGTGTCCGGTACCAGCAATTTGATTGGATCTAAAGCAATGACATTATGCATGGTACTTCTCACTATGGAAGGGGGATATTGCCAGTTACGTGTGATCCAAAAAAAATTATTAAGTGCTTCTAAACTATATTATTTCTCGCTTTCTCAGCTGCTAATTTATTTGAAACTCCTACTAAGTAATTGAATCGCAAATATTAGAAATATCTGTGCAATTACAAGCCAACCGTACTCACATTAGCATTCGCTTCGGCCCCACAATAAAAATGGTTTCCGCCAGCGCAGACTGTGGCGATGACCCGAATGACCCAAGCGCGTTCGATATACGCCACAAGTACCGCTGCGATATCACAGCTAGACAGCAACAATGATGAACTAAATTCAAATAGGTAGCGTTTCAGATAGCTACATGCCCAATCAAATGTTGAAACATTTTTTGACAGCATGTTGATTAATTATCAACGTAATTATCAATGCCCTCGAAAGCAATTGTGTTGTCTTTTTGCACGTTTCGCTCACAGACTTACCAGAATAAGTGATACAATATAATTTTCGTTGAAAGAAGAATTTTGTGATCGCTAGTGTTGCCAAGGGCTTTTGACACGTTTGCTAACAATGAACTGTATCAAATTATATCACAGCGTGTTGCATGGCCATGCATCATAAACTCAAGAGCTAAGTAATCATAATTATCTACTTTAAAATATACAATATTTCACCGACTTTTCAACACACACTGTTGAACGTGATAACCTACTTGATTATTAATTGAAAAAGACGATGAAAATACTCCGACTCGGCATGAAGGTATTTAATCAGTACCAGTCACTCACCAACTGGACTAGTTTGGCACCCGCTGGCACTACTAAAGCGCTCACGAACAAACAGGAGCCTACGTTATGTAGACATAATTCGTGCAAAAAACATCAAAACTTTCAGAATACAGTATTGAAAGTGATTTCTACAATAAAATGAAGACGGCAATGAAATATTCAGCAAAGATGAAGACGAGCTGGTGTTTCGTTCGGGGCTACTTGCGCGTAAATGATGAGTGACCTTGGTTAGTAATATATTCATTCACGTCGCCTTGTGTCAATAATAAAAGTAGCTGGCCAATGGCGGTTGCCAAAATATGTCATGTGACATTATTGTTGGGCGTGTCCTTAGGACATGCCAGAATTTCCCGCCAAATGCAATATGCCAAAAAAGAAGCATGTTCTGCCCATTTTACCTTATATAGAGGGTGATCATGCAAAATTTGAGTGTCAGAGTTCAGTAGGAGGAGACCAGACTGTGTTGCATATGCTATGATTGGATAGAACGGTGTTTACTGCCCTTAATTTGAGGAATTTGACATGTGTCACTTTACAATTTTATGACTGTCATCACGATCCGATAACGTTCTAAAGTTTGACAAGGGTACAGCCTAGATATTGATGGGCAGCTTGAAAGAGCATGTTGTCCGGACTAACCCACTGGAAATTCAACGGCATCGCTGTGTGTGTTTTCGTATTTCAGTGGTGTGTTGAAGTGGTTGAAATCGTACAGAATTTTACGTTTTTACTTGAAATTCGAGTGTCTTCAAACCAGTCGTCGCATCAGAATTCCACTCAATTTTACAACGTAGGTTTTTAATGTCAACGGTATTACACGCTGATGACAATATTGTGCGTATTTCATTTTTGGACACAAAAGTACACGCTCGCGAAAATGTACTGCTCCAACCCCCGGAAATAGTGCATGTTGGATTCTACTGTTGACAGGCCAGTAAAAGTATGCAAGCATGACCACCAACAGGTTCCTTCCGATGGCGGCATGTTACTGTACATGATTCTACTCTCTGGTTCAAAACTAAATAAACGCTGTGATCTGTACGACCTCTTAAAAATCCGTAAAATCAACGATTTTGACGAATTTACCATCTGTGGTTTCTGGCGGTTTTACGAGACAATGACGCATTCGATCACCGAGCTGACCCATTCACCATTAGTCAGAAAGGTATCGATCGTAATCGTACACGTGTCTTCGCATATCGTTCTTTGGAAACAAAAGTACACGTTTTTGAAGTTGTTTATTGCAAAATAAGCTATTTTTAGCGACCGGATTTTAAAAAATGATCATGGCAATAAAACTGGGTAATTTTGTGACATATGGCTTTGATGGTATTCTTTCGAACTTGGGCCACAACGTCGGAATAGAAATAAACACGGAGCATCGCGAATTCGTGTTGAAATGCCGAGTTGAGAGAGTTGTTGTTTTCCACTGATCAGCGAGTCTCGCCGAGAACGCCATTTTGGCCCAAATTACCCATGATACAATGGTACCGGAAATCGGGGGTTCTGTGGCAGACTGTATATACCAAGTTTCAAAGCTATCAGATGAGTACATTTGGAAATACACATTTTTTGATCAAAAATGGCAAAAATTGCCCCAAAAATACAAAATTACAGATTTCATCAGAAATTCCATATATATTACTTAGCTCATCTGTAGAAACCTGTATACCAAATTTCAAAGCTATCAGACCAGTACTTTTTGAGAAACACATTTTTTGACCAAAAATGGCAAAAATTGCCCCAAAATTACAAAATTGCAGATTTCATCATAATTTCCATAAATATCATTAAGGTGATCTGTAGGAACCTGTATACCAAATTGCAAAGCTATCAGATGAGTAGTTTTGGAAATACACATTTTTTGACCAAAAGTGGCAAAAATTGCCCCAAAAATACAAAATTGCAGATTTCATCATAATTTCAATAAATATCATTTAGTTTATCTGTAGGAACCTGTATACCAAGTTTCAAAGCTATCAGATGAGTACTTTTGGAAATACACATTTTTTGACCAAAAATGGCAAAAATTGCCCCAAAAATACAAAATTACAGATTTCATCAGAAATTCCGTATATATTACTTAGTTCGTCTGTAGAAACCTGTATACCAAATTTCAAAACTATCAGACCAGTACTTTTAGAGAAATACATTTTTTGACCAAAAATGGCAAAAATTGCCTTAAAAATGCACAATTTGAATAAATCTGAAATAGATCATCCCTAGGGACATATGTACCAAATATCAAAGCTATCTGACTGGTAGTTTTGAAGAAGAAGATTTTTAAAGATTTTTTTACCAAAAATGACAAAAATTGCCTTAAAAATACAAATATGCAAATTTCACCACGATTTGAACAAATCTGACTGAAGTCGCCCTAAGTTAAACTGCATATCAAATTTCAAAGCAATCGGACAAGCGGTTTCAGAGAAGAAGATTTTTTTACCAAAAACACCAAAAAATGCCCCAAAAATACAAATATGCAAATTTCACCATGATTTGAACAAATTTAAGTAAAGTCACCCCAAGTGAGCTGCATGTAAAATTTCAAAGCAATTGGACTTGCGGTTTCAGAGGAGAAGGCAATTGTTGACGGACGACGACGGACGACGGACGACAACTGAAAATCAACCTATTTGATAAGCTCCGCGTCGCTGACAGTGGAGCTAAAAATGGATAAAATGTTACACTAAAATTTTAGAGGGAAAAATTTATAGCACTCAAGGGGTTAAAAATGGGACCATGTTTATATTTAGTCTAGGCCAACAATTTTATTTGGAAACATTTCCCGGCGGTGGATCTGAAGAAAGATCCCCTCCCCATGACTGATTTTATTGATACGGGCCTTTAAGAGCAGCAAATATGAATTCAAAATTCATCAGCATTCACAGGAAAGGGAATCACCAGTTGTAAAAGCTCGTGATTGTGCATATAATCACTATCTGATTACATATTGCGCATATGTATTATTCCACACTAGGCGCTTTGCTCATTGCTTCTTGAAGCCCCTATGTGACTGAATTTTCTTGTTTGACGCTCAGACGCATGAGAAAATGAATAACAATTAGTGAAATCCTTAAAAACGAATGCAAAGGATAGTGAACTTGTATAAAGCTGCAGCTGTCTTCATTCATGCAAACTCATACGGTGTGGGAATGGTGTTTTTTAGGTAAAGTGGTCGAGATACCTTTGGCACAGCAACTGTAGCTGCAGTACAGTAGCTCGAGGTTTTGCCTGGGTTTTTGGGTCGGACGGCAAAACCAGATACGGCAGATACGGGTTTTGCCGTCCGACCCAAATACCCAGGCAAAACCTCGAGCTACTGTACTGCAGCTGTGCTGGTAATATGTCGAATGTGTTTCCGACTTTTGTCTTCGACTCGGACGAGACCGTGATTCATTGATCTATTTTCGCGACCTTTAGGAAAAGCGCAGTGTCAGTATTATAGTCCCTCTAGACTTTCTCATCTCAAATGATTCGCTTAAAGCTTCTAAATTGTAATTGAAAAGGCATATATATGTATGATACATACCGACCCTCGATAAAAGTGGACGTGACAGACACTACAGCCCGCGCCCGCAGAGTTCTGGCTGATCAGAACTACATGAATTTCGGAAGATCATCGGCTTACAGAGGGTAAACAGGAACATTGTAGAATTGTGAATTCATTACAGAGTCCACCATCACCTTTTCAAGTCTGGGAACGGATCTCTCTTCTCTGTAACACAGTGTGAGACACGATAATGACAGATTCACACCTCCGCATGCAGAACAGTGTGAACTTTATATATGGATATACCAGCGCATGCGCATACTATATGCTCGTAAAATGCGCTTGCGCGCGCGTGCAGCCAAAGGGGGTTGCTTAAATATCCGTCCCCAGGGGTGGGGCATGTTGGGCGGGGGTAGGGGTGTCTCGGTCTCAGCGAAGTCTTCTTCTTGCTATCGCAGTATGAATTCTACCTCAGACAATCAAGAAACAAATAATAGGGCTCGTTTGTCTTCGAAAACGACAAAGTGACAACCTCAGGTGCAATTGGGTACGAGTTGCTGCGCATCTTGGACGAATGGAGCATGTCTAAGGCCAATAAATAAATAAATAAATAAATAAATAAATTGTGCTGTTCCAACATGGTTTTCAAAAAAAGGGTAGGTAGGTCGGCAGGATTTTTTTTCCAACATTTTTCTATTTTTAAATATGCATTTTTCAGGCGTTCAGGGCCGCGGTCAAATACTGGCCTACAACATTTCCAGAAAATGTATCACACATATAAGGGGGGGGGGGGGGTGATAAAAGACATCCTCGTTCAAACAAAAATCAAATGCCAAGTAACGAACGCGTGATTTTACGGGCTTTTTCCTTTCTTTTTTTACTTCCGTGTTTACGTAGCTCTAAAAATTTTCGGCAGGTAAAAATGGGGTAGGTCGGGTTATCGGAAAAGCACAATTTGTTTTTGTTCGGCCTAAGCTTAAACAATACGCATATCGAGGACATCGCCATCGAGAATTTATAAATAAGAGAGCCTTCAGTTATTATGACGGAGTGCCGGGTGGGAGGAACTGAGAGTGATCATCCATCAGGTAAAATGTGGATCCCGACCCCCCCCCCCGTTGCCCCTTTCTAAAATATGACTTTCCCTCTGATGCCCTTTCAAAAATGAGACACCCCCTCCAAACTCAAAAGTTCGAAATGTGTATATATTAGCTTGATAGAACTACTGGCTTTGTTATAGGGCCAATTACAAGTAAAGATATTAATATAAGGCCATTTGCTGTAAAAAGTTGTCATACATTAATAGTCCAGTCATTTTAGGGTTTAACCTAGGACTAATTGCAACAGAAATTATTTCTTCACCATGACCTTTGGAAAGGTCTCACTAATGACATATTAAAAGTATAGGAAAATCTAAGGGGTGCAAATCGGTTAATTTGCATTATTCAAATTAGCTATATATCGCCTTTAAAATAACTGCTATACTCACATTTTGGGCATGTAAACTGAATTCAAGTGACTTTTATCATTGCAACACAATTTAGTAAGGTTCAACAGTTATTTTCTAAATGTCTTGAACAATAAAGATTATGCAAATTAAGTAATTTGCATATATTCGCAGTTTTTCCACTACTTCAGACAAAATGAATGTTTAAGCTCATATTTAAACAATTTTTTTTCTCTATGAAATTGTTAAGGTTTTGCAAGAATTACCTAAAACAAATGAGGTTGACCTAACTTGCATGCTAATTATTTTAATACAAAAGGCCTAATTTGCATAATTGACACAAACGGTCTTCTGAATGCAATAAGCCTACAATAGCTTCCATTGACATTTTCTGGTTATTCAGAAATGCAATGAATAAAGAGAAGAGTTTCAGAGCATTACTGTTTAAATAAAAGGAATCAGAATTCTTTCTTTGGATATTCTTCTTTCTTTTACGACGATAAGGTTATTCATAAGGTTATTCATAAAAAATCATTGGACGTGTTCAATAATTTGACATCAATTGTCATTTTCAGTCATTTTCTCCTACAACATGTTCAATTGCAGTAAAATTTTTGAAGGAATATTTTATGCTTTTGGTCACTATCTTCAATGATGATGGAAATATTCAGTTACTAATAAATGGTTCACCACACTTAACGGTTGTGCCTGTGAATCATCTTTCTCATTATTAAACTATCATTAGTATAAACACGAACATCATTTGAATCACCATGATGGTAGTGGGGATGACAATTATTATGATAGTCATTATCATATCAAAATTTCTTCCTCTTCCTCTCTGTTTACATCTTCCTCTAGGTGGTTCATTTGTTTACAGCCAGAATCCTTTCGTTGACAACAGAAAGTCTAGATTTTGCTTTCTTCCGGGGTTATTCATGCTGCTGCAGTTCATGGTAGAACCCATAAGTATGGGGAAGGGCAACTCAATGAAAAGATGTGAAGCATAGGATGATATAATTGTACTGCGTATCATATCAGATCTTAGATGTGCAAGTATCACTCGTGGGGCTGTTACGTAACGAACTTCCCATTTGCAGATTATTAGACTTTTGTATTATTACCAATAAGATCGATCACTCAAGGAATTGAAAGTCTGGCCAATCTGAGGTGAGACTTCCATAAGGTTCAAAATACAGGATAACCAATTTTATGATGATTTGATGTCAAAATTTGATATCCTAATTGATAAACTCGTTAACGGCAGCTTCTGTGATGCAAATCCCTTCACATTTTGGTTTTCTTGTTTCATGGTTATAAAAATTAGAAAGAGCAGCTAGACCATGTAACATTGTGAAAAGTATCTAGATTTGCTTTTACCATTGATTTAGATTATCATGATTCAGTCAACAGATTTTTTTTAGTTTTTCCTCAAATGCTATGGCTGTGTACGGTAAGATTAAACAGGAAATCTCTCTCTTCAGTCCATTATATGACTTTATATTAATTTTCAATTGTTGTCTTCAAGAAATTTCAAAATTTTGAGAAAAGCAGTGTCCTTTGATTATTGTAATGTCTTTTAGCTGATAAAGGAACAGCTTTCGTTATCCATATTTCATGATAATTGGCAGTATAGTATAACAATTGTACCTCTATATCATCATGATCATTATAATTTATTTATCATTATTATCATAAATTTCTGTATGTGGCATGAACAGGCAAGATGCACAAAGTCAAAAGTATATCTGATTTACCAGTGACCACACAACCTGGTCTTTAATTACATTTTACCAACACTTAATCTATATTAGTAATACGGGTAAGGGTGAAAATAAAAGAAAATAAAGCTGAAACACAAATTTTCTTCAGCCTCACTTAGTACAAAGTGTGGTTATTTGGCCAAGCAATTTGGTATGCATTAAGAAATCCAAATCTTCCAGTAAGTTCCCAATGTTATTGACATTATGCAAATTCTCTAGGTAATTGAAATGAACTATACGAATCAATAATTGTTTATTTTTACAGGGCTTTTCATTCTGTAGGCCTATTAGTATATAATCATTACAATGAGTTAAAATACACAGAAAATAAATAATCATGTCAATTTTTGTACTGAGCAAAATGTTCATTCAAGTTATAAAATGATCATTCAAGTTATAAAATGGACATCTTTCCATAGGAAGAATTTAAAGTATTAAACAAGTAGTGTCTCTTAATGTAACTTCTCATTTTACTGATAACATAATTAATTAAATAAGTTGACGTCAATTTGGAAAATTAAAGAAAATTGTTTTAATGGTCATCATATAGGATTTATGCACATGAGGAATCGCTCAAAATTAGGTAAAATATATTTAGCAATGTTAGTAAAAACTTCCAATCTCTCTTTACGATATTGTGTAACATTGCCAGTTTGAAGTATTACATTTAATAGAGTGTAGGCATTTCCTATAAAATCTTTTAAAATTAGCCCTGTTGGGCAATGTAGATTGTATTAGACTTTGAATATACCTTTTATTGGACCTTTTTAAGTATTAAGGTGAGAAATAATTCATGTTCCAATTAGAAAAAGGAAGGGACATGGTTGAATTGGACTAATGCAAATAAGAACATTTTTATTTGACAACATTGTCTAAACTAAAAACACAAAAATGATCTTACATAGTCATACAATGCTAGCTTATCTCTTAAATCACTTTCGTAAATAGATTATCAGCACCAGGTTTGTATAGCATCTATGACCCATTTAGCATTTGGGTAAATTAGTTGTCTTATGCACAACTTCATTAAACTTGCGGTATGTAATTTCCATGTCCCTACTAAATTTACAATGAAGAAATAGTTCTAATGATCTCGGTTATTTTTTAACATTATATATAATCATTTATAGATGAAAGAAAGGGAAAAGTTAAGTGGTAGGAAGGGCACATTGCAGTTATGTAAAATGAGGAATCTTAAATGATTTTATGCATTGCCTACAACCAAAAAATTTACATTAAATAATCAAATTGCTTGAATAAAATGTCAATTTGCTCAATATATTTTATGAAATCTATTAACAGCAACGATTTTGTTCCCATTACTGAGTTTACATTTATTCAAATTATGCACTGTCTCACCCCTTCCTCTCAGGGTTTACTAGTCATTTTATTTATCGTCCTGAGACCCTTCCTTAATACAGAGCGCAAACATAAACTACTTTTGTTGTAGATTAAATATAACTTTTATGTAAAATGCAGAGAAAAGTGAAACACAGTGGCAGTCATACTTGATTAACGCCAATTGGGAATATTTCTCGGGCGATAAAATATATTCAAAAATATTGCCAGGCCAAAAAATAAGATAAATGCATACATTACTTAACATAATGTCGCGTTTTTCTCAATTCAATATGCATATTTCTTTTATCAGTGAATGTATTGCACCCATTAACCGTTTATATCTATACAAATTAGGTAATGTTATATCCTTAGATTGTATTGGACTTTTAGTATGTCATTCTAGGACCTCTCTAAAATACACGGTGAAAAAATAATTCTATTACTGTCAGAAGTAGCTTAAAATAGTTATTAATTAGGGATATACAAAGAAAAGCAAAGTGTTGTGGCGGCCATATTGGATTTACGCAAATGAGAATATCTCTATGTCGACAAAATATTTCCATCAACATTGCCTATGCAAAAAACATGGCAAATAATCCCAAAACCTGCATATATCATGTTTAGCCAATTATTTTTAGCAGAAAAATTGTATCTGCACCAAGTTTGTAACCATAATCCTTCACATCTATGCAAATTAGGCACTGTTTACGATCTAGATTGTACTAGGCTTTAGTATGTTATTCTAGGACTTCTCTAAAATACAAAGTGAAAAAATATTCTGTTGCTGTCAGAGTAGCTTAAAATAGTTATTAATTAGAGAAAATCAAAGAAAAGTGAGGTGTTGTGGCGGCCATATTGGATTTATGCAAATGAGGAATATTCCTATGATGACAAAATATTTCCATCAACATTACCTAGACCAAAAACAAGGCAAATAAGCTAAAATCCTGCATAACATATCACGTTAGGCAAATAGTTTTAGCAGAAACATTCTATCAGCACCAAATTTGTATCCATTATCTTAATAAATCTATGCAAATTAGGCACTGTTTACAATTCTAGATTGTACTAGGCTTTTAGTATGTTATTCTGGGACTTCTCTAAAATACAAAGAGAAAAAATTATTCTATTGCTGTCAGTAGTAGCTTAAAAATAGTTATTAATTAGAGAAAATCAAAGAAAAGTGAGGTGTTGTGGCGGCCATATTGGATTTATGCAAATGAGGAATATTTCTATGACGATAAAATATAGCCATCAACATTGCCTAGACAAAAAACGAGGCAAATAAGCCAAAAAACCTGTATCAAAATCATGTTTAGCCACATATTTTAAGTAGAAACCATCTATCAGCGACAATTTTATACCCATGAGCCCCCTTTACATTTATGCAAATTAGACACTGTTGCACCCCTTAGATTTTATTATACTTTTAGTATGTTATTTCTGGGACCTTTCCAAAATGCATGGTGAAGAAATAATTTCTGTTGCAATTAGTCCTAGGTTTACCCCTTTTTTGGCTTAGATTGACTGGACTATAAGTTTTCTTGTGCTGTAAATCAAATGCTGTTTCCTGTCCAACTCCATAGCATATGTATGTCAACAAAGCCTATGCACGTATAATGACTATTGTTATTGTTGACAAATGAATTCCAGTCCGGACGTGAATATGATTATCAACAACAACACTGCTGACTGTACTATGCGGTATAATGGTAAAGTGACACCACGCTTAATATCCATCATTGACAAAAATAAAGAGATGATATATCTTAAAGGAAAGATTCATAATAAGATAGAATCCATGATGTGAAAGGTAGACTGAAATGCCGGTATTATGTATTTAACGAATATATGAATAGTACCAAGTAGTTATATACGAAATGGTAATTAACCTATACTTTGCTAGCCTGATTCGTGAACAATTATGTACAGCAAACCATGGATCTTTTTACCTCAATATTAAAGCAAACTTATCGGTGCAAGACAAAATATATACGTCATGAAAGAAGTCCCATCAAAAAATAAACTGGCCTTGAATGTTAAAAGTTATAAAAGACTCATGTCAGAGCCTCCGGAGGTGGGAGGCGGCGTAGCCAAAGCCGGACACTCTCGCCATACTCGTAGCGCTGGGTACAAGCCAGAGTTTGTCCTGTAAGTACCTAACATAAGATCCTTACGGCCAATAATAACAGTATGGTTACACTGAGTAGAGTGCTAGGCACAAGGCTAGCCAGAGTTTGTCCGGAAAGTAGTATAAGATCCTTACGGCCGCCAATATGATTACACTGAGTAGAGTGCTTGCGTATCAGATCGTGACCGGACAAAGGTAATTAGCGCCTCGAAAATGAAAGACTTAAAATTTTTTTCTCAAATTTTCCTCAAACAAACTTTTCACCATTCCCTTTTCAAAATCAAATATAAAAACCGGGGCCACCATGCAAAATTTGATACTAGAGATATTACCCAATTCTTTCCAATATTTGAAATTTTAAATTGCCGCTATCCCTGTGTTGTCTCTACCACTGGAGGAAAATAAATTGATTTTTACAATACTAAGCCTCTGTGAAAACTTTATTTACTCCATAAGCTTCAAAATAAGCTCCCGCAAGTGGTAGGCCAAAGGAATATTTTTAAAGTTTGAGAGTTCGAATATCCGTCCCCGAAGCGCGTTCTACCATAATAAATGCAAATATTTGCCGGCTCAAATAAGTCAGGCCTCTTGTTGCGATTGCATATACATCTTCGACTGTGTACACTACTGACTTCTCGCAAACTAAGAATGCGAATGTTGGTGAAGTTCTTCGTAGCTCCACCAACTCTAATTTGTATGCAAGGCCAACTACGGCCAAGAAACATCGCCTGCACATCAACTATGAGCTACGATAGGAAAACCTCGATAATGTCCCTCAATTTATTCGAAAGTCCAGTAGTTATTAATAGCAGCCAACAAAGATTGTTTGTCTCTGTGATAGCATTTGTTTAATAGAGCCCGCCCTCCCTAACAAGCTAAGTGGTTATAGCTTGCTGCGATGCATGTTGATTGTTTGCAAATATGAATAAATGACGTCACAGGTCTCGTTGAAGTTTATGTGAACTTTTCTCTCGTAATTTAACGGTTCTTTTACTTCCGCGCTAACGACAGGCGTTAGAAAAAGTTTAGGGTCGGTTAGATGGGATATCGGAACCACATGATTTTCCCCGGTATAGTAGCCTCATTGACTTTTAAAATTTCTTCTGCTTGTATACTCATGACAATGAAGATCTGCGTGTACAAGCAATGTATATGCTTCTTACTAACGTGTGAAAAATGCCATTTTTGCAAAAGGCGCATCAGAATTTTGATCAATTTGCCCCAACCCCAGTGGTTTACACCGTAAGCCATCGAAACTATTGTTTGCTGCCCTCTGCGACGAATCACGTGACTGTGATTGTTCTCTTGCTTTCATTCTTCGAAGCTACTTCGTTGAACGTACGTACGCTATGTCGTGCTCACTGTGGACCGTAAAGAAAGTCCGGATTGCCAGAATGAAGAAAGTCACTGTGAGTAATGAACTTGTTAGACATTTCAATTTCCTAAGTATTTGTTTGTTTAGTTTTTTTATCGGAAAAGTTTTACGTAACTAGAGTTACATGTGCAGTCTTGCACTCTTATCCTTCTGCGGTTCCTATATTTTCACTTTCCCTTAGCCGTCAAACATTTATCTTAGGCCTAATAGAGTTATTAGTGTAGAAATGATAATGACATGTCCCACATAAACATAAAAAGCGCATTCTTCAACCATTTATCGAGTCTCCTTGTTGAGGGTTGGCTCAAGCTTAAAACTTTATTGAAACGCTTACGATTAGAATTTCACTGTCTTCGGGTGACAGCTTTGACTGGCGTCTAAGACATGAACTACGTATCCTGTGTTGTTAAATTAATTTATCGATAGTAGCATCGCATATTGTACACAACACGTTATGTTGGCAAGACTAAAATTTAGCATTTCAACAGACTGTAGGCCGATTTGAAGAATAAACATATACTTTGCAAATTGATCATGACGAAAATATTATCCAAAGTCACGGCTGTTGTTCCTGTATTAAAGTTGGACCGCGCACCGGGACAGATATTCAGATTCTCAAACTTTTGAAAAAAACTGTCCCGGTCCATATCTTGTATGCCCTTATTTTTAAGTTCTTGGAGTGAGGATTTCACTTTTCTTTTTAACTGAAACTTAATGTAGCCCAAATTTTAACACTGAGATAAAGGACATTTTGAATTTCAAATGTTGGTAAATGTGTAGGCTAATAGTTTGCTTGTCTAGTACAAAATCTATCCGATGGTCCCCGGTTTATATTCTTGATTTTGAAAGAGAATGGTTGAAAGTTTTTTGAAGAAATTTTGACTTTCAGTTTCGAGGTAGGGCCTACATGCTAACTTAAGGCAATACGCGCCTTGAAATTGAATTGCTTAAATTTTGATGAAATCTTCTTCCATGAAACCTTCAACCATAATAATGAATGAAAATAAGCTTAATTAAAGAATTAGAGGTAAGTTTTCATGTGAAAATTTTGGTACTAGAGAAACAAATCAGGCTCACTGTTCTTGGAAATTCAAAATGACCGATATCCCTGTGTCAACTCTAAAAGAGCAGCAGTGTTGATTGATACTAGTAATATCACTGGAAGGAAAATTTTTAGTGTATAGGTGATACAACATAACTTTCTTCAAGTACAAAAAGTAATAGTATGTATTATTTGAGTTTCATAAATCTTCTTAAGTAATTTATGGTAGTATTATTATTTATAATGCTCTGTTTTTAGCATCGTTCACAGTAATTTCCCCAAGAGGAAATCTGTATGGTAATATATATATATATATATATATATATATATATATATATATATATATATATATATATATATATATATATATATATATATTATATATATATCGACTGTGGTTTCTCAGGTTGTCCCCAGTGTTGTCGGTGGCGTGGTTATGATACATTCGTTTATAGGGTATTACACACGTACCAATCTGCTGGTTCAAATTTTTTATTATATCTGCACAACGTTTCGTCCTAAAAGTAGGAATTCCTCAGGTGCTACAGAACAAAAAGTTTCAACGCGGATTGAGTTACAGTGGTATTTTTCGTAAGAACTCCTATATTTTCACGATACCGTCCCATAGTATTTACTCTGACATGTAAATTTTCGTACGAAATATACCACTGTAACTCACTCCGTGTTGAAAGTTTTTGTTCTGTAGCACCTGAGGAAGTCCTACTTTTAGGACGAAACGTTGTGCAGATATAATAAACTATTTGAACCAGCAGATTGGTACGTGTGTAATACCCCATAAACGTGTGTGTGTATATATATATATATATATATATATATATATATATATATATATATATATATATATATATATATATATATATACATACACACACACACACACACACAAAGATATTCAAATGACAGCTTTTGTATAATTTTGTCATGACAATTAAGCTTATATAAATGGAAGGAAAACAAATGTACAACTTTACATCTTCCAGAATGTCGTCGCACATCTCATCATGGCCCCTCTACAAATTTGTATCTCACATACAGCCTACGTAATTGTGGTGGGACCGCATTCCAATACCTATACCTGTAACAGTGATTTTGAAAAGACTATGTTTAAACAATTTATTGCGTAACACATTCTCGGAAGTGCATATATATACTGGGCCCTGTGGGATACTAGGGTCACCGTGTGCCAGGTACACGTGTATGCGTGTCGCACAGAGCATGGATGTAAAAAATAGACATCCATGCACAGTACCTGCTGGCTTGATCACACTAGTTTGACAAGCTATATCGGTACAAATCTGTGATGCCTTCGTTGCTTGCGTGTATATGGTTCTATAAGCAACACAAACTTCGTCGAAATTTGTGAACAAAATCGTCGTTTCTTCGTGCAAGGGGAGGTTTTTGGGAATATTTGTCATAGACCTTGATCGTGTCTGTTTGTTCGCTTCAATGCTTTAATGAAGGGTAAATAAATAATTTTTCCGGCCCTATTTCATCGTCTGTGCTTTTCATTCCTGATTACAGAACTTGACAGGCGACGTGAAATTCTAGTATTTACATGTTGTAGAATCCAAAACGAGTACTCGATCTGTCCACTTTTGATCAAACTGCTGAATATAGATCGTTCATGGAAAAAAGTAATTCACGTTATTTTGTTCGAATGTCTCCAAGAATATTTCTTCATACAAGCAAGTTTTCTTTACCCCAGACACTACCTTAAGCCAGGGTAGAGTAATCGTCGTGTGCGAAAAGAAAAGTTTTCGGAATGTTTACCCCCAGATGCTGATCGTCTATGGTTGTTTTGACGGTACAGTAAATATCATATCATATCATATCATTTTGCCTCATTTAGTATCTCTTTGCTTTCGACATTATCAGACTTGCAGACGATACGAAATTCAAGTATCCACGATATCTCGCTATTGATCTGTTGTCAATCTCGTGGATATAGCAGATATAGGTTATATCACCTAAACGATGTATAGGGTGATCAACAATCTTGTTCACTTCACATAATGAGAGAAGAGGTGCAAACTCAACTTTTGAGATTATCGATCTTGTGAGGACGCCGTTTTGCGGACATTAATAGGGCCTAGATCGCTTAACTTTTGCTCCTTCGGTGTACAGTGTATTCGGCGTAAAGTAACATTAAAGAATGCGGTCGTCGGAACTCTGCTCAAAGGTTGCCAGAGACCCCTACGATCGATGCAAATACTGTATCTAGGGAACGTTGGCGTTTATGAAAGTTAAAATATGTTTGTTGAAAATGAATATTTAAATGTCGCAGGTAAAACTTGAAGTGATGCACCTAAATATCGTGCACTAAATTGTTTGTGAACAAGTAAGTCGCACACTCGCAGTTCCGATGATTGCCTCCCCTCGGGCGCCTGTATCCACAGCAAGGCCCATCTGCCATGACAATATTGATATGCAGTTGCAAACAAGTATGCTCGAAACTAACGCGTAAATTGCCATTCGAGAATGGTGCTGTAGTGTTGTTCACTTTTAAACCCTCTCTATCCAGCTATCCCCCCCTCCAATAACAATGGTTTAAACTCTGTGTGCGTCATCAAAAGTGAACCATGTGACCTGATTGTTTACGGCCCTGTATGGTGTTGCTTTCACTTAGCTTGGTTGAAGCATGATGTCGAAGACTAAGCGAGTTACAGGTTGTCGCAAAAAAAAATCAACGATGAGACTGTAAGTTGTTGAAATTTAACATATTTTAAATTGTCTTTGTGCTTTTTGTTAGAGAAGATTTTTATAAGAATCCTCATCCGATCGATTCGCTTGACTCCATCAGTCACAGGCTCTTGACTCAATGCAGGCGAACCGCTAGCCGTCACTGATACAATAAAAAAAGATTTTTATTGTATCAGTGACGGCTAGTTGCCTGCATTGGTTCGCCTGCATTGATTTTTATTGTATCAGTGAAGGCTAGCGGTTCGCCTGCATTGAGTCAAGAGTCTGTGGACTCAGTCACCTTCTGGATGTCTCAAGTTTCCGGAAGATGTTTGCAGTTTAATCCCCTTCGAGTCCGGTTACTCGCCAATTAATTATTGATGAATCGCTGAAAGTCGACTGATCGTACAGTTTTGGCGCTTTGTAACTTTCTGGGCCCGAAGCGTTTGTCGATACGGCATCTGTACTTTTCTATCGCTGGGCTGTACTTGATAGATTAATATTGAAATCATATTCGCATAACTTTCACATTGATAACTTTCGGTGCATGCTGTCACTGTGTTGACCTTCGTCGTCGCGATCGGCTAACTTTGATCAAATTGTTGTCGTGAAACAAAGTGAAACATATTTCATTGACCCTGTTTATGCCGAGTCACATAATTATGTTTTATAGATTCTCAGACTGGAGGAATTTGATCGAGTGGTTGTGTGCGGCAATTTCATGTTTGGGTAATTCGGTACTGTAGTGCAAACTCCGTGGCAAAACAAAAAGTAAAATGTAATACTTTGATAATTTCCTTCTGTTTATCAACGACATCTCCTTATCCTACTCGTTATCAAGCTAGTACAGGCCTTGGCACAAATCTTACGAAAAATGACGTTGGAAAAATGATCACAAAATTGTTGCTGACATTATCGATTTAGCAAGTTCCAATTCAAAACGGTATTACCGTTGTAAGGCATAAGAAATCTCATGCAAATATGTCAGTGTTTTCTGTATGTAAATGTATTCTATGAGAATAATCAATAACTCGTGTTTTTATGACTACCGTAGACATATTTGTACTAATTCACTTTACAGCCACCTTTATACCGTCTAGTGTACGTTATCAATTCAAAGGTATGAATAATGCATAGTGCCTGCTTTGTCATCAAATCAAGTGACTTTCAATAGAACCTTCCATCCAGTGATTGAAGTTTAGGTCATAAATTTTAACTCATGACCCAGAGATGAGGTTTATGCCTATCACCCCATTTCCCTCTCTAGAGGTCAAACTTTGTCATAGAAAACGATGGGATTGGTTCAAACCACAATAGTGAAAGGATCAATACTGTGAATTGCTTTGAAGCATTGGCATTAGACGAACTAGACATATTGTCTAAATCGAGGTGTTGCCAACACTGTCAGGTGCAATTAACAGCTAAGCGGTAACATGAGTCGATCATAAAAAAATCAACTCTGCAAAAGTTGAAACATTGTTTAGCAGGAGGTCAGACGTAGTCAAAACAACACCACCCAATTCCACACACATCACATCTGCCTTGAACGCCAGTCACTTGTTGTTGCTCAGTTCAACAAAATATAACACTTCGACGAATTACAAGTACATTACAGCATTGCAAGTTTTAACCGGCACGCAATCCATGCACTGCAAACGCTAATAAATAAGATTATTGGTATTTCACTTCAACACAACAAACTTTAATGCTAAAGGGCTTTATGAAAAAGATACAACTCGTTAGTAACGATGCCTTAATTTCTTAGGCCTGAACAAAAAACTTTAAAAACCAAAACGTCTTCATAAAGTTTAGTCTTGCGCAATTTTGTGGAAAACGATGCACAGGTTAAGGGGCATCATCAAAAGTTCAATATAATAAATCTAACTTAATTGCTTAAGTTTGGCCCCAGAACCCCCCACCCCCCCTTCTAACTTAACTGACCTAAAATTGAAAAACATTGCGGACTCATACTCTGTACTATTTCTTTCAAACGACATACCAATGTACCATTGAATTAAATAAAAATCGAAAAACCATTATAAAGTAACTAAATACTTTTATTGCAACCCAGAACACAATAACAACAACAACAACAATAAATTTGCACATAAGTCATAGACTCTCCACAGTCGCTATGCCTTGATTAAAGGATCAGGCAGAAATCTCTACTGGTCGCTTGCAAGAATGTCAAGACGCTGAGATTCCGGTCTCCGCGTGTTCCAGCTGATACACAGGGAAGAATCAAATGGCAGGATCTCTTCCAGACTAATAAAGTCACTAAGTGCTTGGACACAGCTTCACTTCGGAATCAGCGAACCAACATCAGCCCCTGCACAATGCAAACAAATTAATATTATACAATAAATATTCAGAAATATGGTGCTTTCTAAAATGTATTAATAGCCATGGAAATATGAATTATGTTCCTTAACTTACAGTACAGTGTACTGGTAAGGAATATAATTCACAATTTCATAGCTATTAATTCATATTTTTCTCAGACATGTATCAAAATTTTGAAGGTTACATAGTTAAATTAGATATACTATGACACTGATATATCATCTAAGTACGTTTAGTGTTCGCCAGCACAGTTTGAATACTTGAAGGGTACAATGTATGTCCCCGCATGGACATGTGGGAAATAGAATACAGGCATTTCCCTCACCAATGTACATGTGAATTTTTTACAGGTCATTGAGCAAGTATCTAAAACTACTATTTATGTTGAAGCTAAATTTCCATGGAACTTTTCATGCAAGTTACTTTTACTGGCAATTTTAAACTATACTACAATGTACTACCCTATGCTACAAATTTCAGAATCCTGAGGAAATCCAGAACATAGATTAACATTCAAATATGTCGTGTAATACTATGCCAGAGAACTGACAAAGTATAACTTACCTTGTGCCTGCTAGAAGCTTGAAATTTGACATGCTCTCTCTCACTTCTGGTTTCACTGGATCATTACAGTGCTTCTTTTCTTGTATTTCTTCGCTCATAATTTAGAGTGGCGGGTGGATTGTCTCTCAAAGTGTTGTGTTTCCTGTTTGTGTTTTCTTAAACCATAGTAGGTTTGACAGCTGAAAGAAAATATATATATATATATTTGAATTAGTATCAATCATGTAAATATCTGCAATAAACAGTTCTTTTTTAAAAAAACAAAGATGACAAGTTTTTCATACCTAAACTGACACTGCACTCCATCCACCAGTCTAAATTTGCACACCTAGTCATGATCACTTCTGGTTTCATTTGCATTTCTCTTTCTCTCTCTTCTCTGGTTTGAAGCTCATTCTGCCTCTCATTGTAATGAACCAGGAGTTCATGTATTTCCCCATCAGTTTTGGATTATATTACATACATACAGCTCCGTGGACACAGCTTCACTTCAGACAGAGATGGACAACCAACATCAGGACCTGAACAATTCAAACAAATAACAATTATATAATAAATGTTTCAGAAATATGATGCTTCCTGAAATATATCAATAGCCATGAAAATATGAATTGTATGATTTTTAATTGCACTATTAAGAAATACAATTCATATTTTCATGGCTATTCATGCATTTCATAAAGCATCATATTTCTCAGACATGTACAAAAATTTTGAGGGTTGCATAACAAAATTAGATATACTTTGACACTGGTATAACATCTGAGTAGGTTTAGTGTTTTTCAGCGCATTTTGAATATTAGTAGGGTATATGTACAATGTATATCCCATGATTAATACATGTTGAATACATGCATTTTCCCTTACCAATGAACAAGTAAAATTTTAACAAGAGCAAGTATGAAGTTGAAGCTAATTTAAACTTTCATGAAACCTGTTTACTTTTACAGGCAATTTTTATAATATACTTTTGTTACAAATTTCAGTAGCGTGGGAAATCAAGCACACAAATGAACATTAATTCAAATCTGAAATGTAAACCTACACTACGCCATACAACTGAAAAAGTACAACTTACCTTGTGCCTGCTGTTTTAGGTGCTTGATATGATTGGTCACTTCAAAAAATGTCATGTAGTGACCACTATGGACGGCACTGAGAGTTGGGGTTGGTAGCTTGTTGATAGGGTTTATTGAACAGTGAGTGCACATTGGAGAAGTACATTTGGTGAATTCCAACATATATGTTCTCCTAACACAATGTCTTTGGAGAAATATATACTCTTTTCGAAGCCTTTCCAGAGCTGGTGTCGCTCTGATTTCACGGATTCCCTTTTTGAATAGCTTTTCCACATTTTCATGATCACTGTATGGTGTGTTTGTTTTCCTTCAAGGCACAGAAACTGGTATTATAGGAAAACCATCGTGATCTTTTCTCCAAAACTTATTCAACATTGAAATGGCATTATCAAACACATCTGCATTTTTTTTCAGTTTTTTCTGCCTCAGATAAATAACTCTGCTGACATGGAGGTTTACTTTCTCCAGGTAAAGTATTAGGGAGAGTTACAGACACCAACATTCTAGAAAGAGGGGACCATTCTGCATAACTGGTCGTCTATGACAGTTCTCAAGTGTTGGAAACACAAAACCATCTGTTTCAAAAGTGCAGCCTTTTCTACAGCTGTCTGAAGCATACCTTTAGAAATAGTATTTAATCTAAGCTTAGAAACGTTTGCAAATTGTTTTTTAGGTCAGATACTGCTGTGTAGATGGCGGTTTCATTTGTTGATACTGTTGTTGAACCCTTTCTTTTAGGGTAAAGTTGTATGTAGTCCGCCATGGTCTCCACGTATAGAAAATACGTCGCCCAACTATGTCCCACGATGGGGACATGAACGATTGGGCACCGACAACATCGGGGGTTAAAATTTAGGATGGACCGAGTTCTAAATCTGATAGGAAACTTTGAATCAATCGCAGTCGGCTCTCACTAGTAAATGCATCCTGTCGTGATTGATCAAAACGAACGCCACTGGTATTCGGGGCTTTTAGGGGTGTACCTTCCGCATTTGAAATGGGAGACCTTTCCTGACTACGCTCATCTGACTCACGATTACCAGTAGCCCTGCGTACGATGCTGTGTGTTCCGCTACAGCTAATCGCCCCGCTCACCACATGAGCGGGCGATTAGCTGTAGCGGAACACACAGCATCGTACGCAGGGCTAGATTACCAGCAACACGTTCATCGGAAAAATATTTCAAAATACCGGTAGACTGTTTCGGCTCGACCTCCTGGGACAAAAACTCAACCAAAGATCGTCGGTCATTTTTGAATTTGGCATGCCACAATTTCGTTGCGCTCTCCTAGATCCTGTGCATCAGCACGGGATTTTCCCTGTTGTTTTTTGATATTTAACTCCCAAATCTTGTTCGTTAGTTTCTGAAAGTCGTTCGTAGGGCATTTATACATTGTGTGAGGAGAACATATGCGAGAAAATTCGAACTCACCAAATGTGCCTCACTGTCCAAACCCGCAGCCGCTCAGCGTTTCTCAAGGCTAAGTAATGTGTGCGCACGTGCACGTACACACCGGAAACCACCGCGTCCAAGACCCCCATTTTGTAGCGCACATCTCAAATCTCGTATGCTGAACTTCGACCGGGTGGCTGGATCGATTTTAGTGTACAAAAAGCAGCCTTGAAATCGTAAAATTTGCCAAAAAGACGTTAAATCGTTTTTGACGGCACAGAATAATTTGGTCAAAAACCCCCCACCCCAAACTTAAGCAATTAAGTTTTTTTCAAACATCGATCTTTTGACGGCGTCCCTAAGAGCAAAAGATGCATTTATCGCGTTCGAAAAGTATCCCACTGTTGACAGTTCAAACATATCGTTCGTACGTGAAACAAGAGCTGTTTAATAGGAAAATGTTTATCAAACCAACAATGTCCAAGAAAAGCGACAGCCTGCCTTCCAGTTTACGCTTCTTCATCATCTGTCAAGGGTGGGGGAGGAGGGGGATATTGCTGATCTGGGGGTGGTTCCAGTGGCAATGGTGGAGCTGACCCGCCAGATTGGTGCGTACTTGCAGCTGATGACATCTTTGTGACGTACATCGAGGGAGTATGAGCTGAAGTGGTTGGTGAACTCCAAGCAAACTGGTACGGGTAGTATGGGTACACGTATGGTTGTGGGTAATACTGAAAAACTGGAGTTGTAGGGGTTGACATACTGCCATGCATGTAGTTTTGATCACCATTTCCGGGTATTTTCGTTGTTATTCTGTGGAGAAACCGGAGACGTTGTAGAAGGCAAGGTTGAAGTACGCACTGAAGGCAGCTGCAATCGGTACTTCGTGGGGTTTTTGTCAATCAGTATCTCAACTGGACTTTTCTTCTTTTCACCTCGTTGAAAATCAATACCTTCTGTGAGACGGCGAGTTTCGTTGTCAATAATGGTTTTGAAAGTTTTCATGGCTATATTCAAGTCGGTTGGAAGTCTGCCCTTGTAGTGTTTATTCAGGATGCCTATGTCAGTCTGCAATTGCAGATTGTAGAGACGCCGTCCTGAGCGGTCGACCATATACTTTGCAGGGTTGGAACGAACTAAATATGGCTCTATCCTCTTGTGAAAACTATTATTTACTCTTTCGTAGGCTTTCATTTTTACGTCAAGCTCCATCGCGATTCGCTTCACCTCCTTTTGTATTTTCTCCATTTCCTGATACACCGAATTAACTTCACTCTGTTCAGCCTTATGATTATCAATTTCTCCGCACTGTATGTACCGCCGATTCACATGCTACACTTGGACAGTTGTTTTTATTGTGTCCTGTACCACGTAGGTGGCAGTTCAGACAGCGTTTCTTGCGTTTATCAACATGAATAGCAGGTTCGTATTTTCGTTTTAAGCTATCATAGATCTCTCTGTACTCTCCATATTCAATTTGCTTCGTATTCAATTCAGTCTTTTTCATGTCGATGTCTATTTCCATTGGCGACCGATACGTAAAACATTCATCCGATTCAGACAATGTCGGGTCTTGATGTTGACGATTCACCTGTAACGGTGGAGCAGAGGACGAATGTTGCTTCTGCGGAAATAAACCACGGCGCGTTGTTTGGCATTCATCTTTTCCCAGATTTTGCGTTTTCTTGTTGAATGGAGACGCACCGTCCACAACGCGGAAATGAATGGTGGCAATATCAGATGACTGAGATTTGCGAGCAACTTTTAAGATCCTTGAAAAGGAAGAATCGGTTGCGTCGATCCAGAGTCCGTTGCTTTGATAGCATAACCGAATACTCTCCATGCGGCCAACATACGATATTCTCTTTCTCAAAAGTTCAGCGAATCCTTCGCATCCCATTTTTACAAGGTCCATGGCATTTACATCAAGGGGTGTACATCTCTCCTCGCCATAATAAGAATAATGGACGATGATTTCAATTTCGTCTTGCTCTACTCCCAATGCTTTCGAAAATGCCATGATTACTGGCATCGACAGGATCCGGTGTATAGTGTGGCTGTATTTTGAGAATGTCCCGCGCTAGACTATTTGCATAAATAGACCATACCATTATTTATTTTGGGAGGGATGCTCAGAGAACAGCTATTCAGAATACGAATACCAGATATAAAAAAAACAAACATTCATTCTGTTTCAATAATTTCTTTCAACACGGAAAGTTGTACTTTAACTATCAATTTTTAAATAGCTGATCTTCCTCTTCACCGATGGTGTGTATGCGGCCGGACGACAGAGGCCCATTACCTCATTTTAAAGTGTGATCACCTTCAAACCTGTCAACTTCTGCAATTCAAACAAGTGTCTCTGGCAGCGCCGCAGCGCTACACATGTTCTAAGCATAGACTGCGAAGCGGACTTCCAAGTAATGATGGAGCTGGTCTCGAATCGAGGGAGAAGGTACATTTCAGGAATCCCACTCAGTATAGACTATAGAAATATGGTTTTAAAATCGTTGCAGGAAGCCGGAGCAAACGCCATAACTGGAGAAGTCCCCAGAGGTAAAGTTACAGAAGTTGCGCAACAAACAAAAGTCACAAGAATGACCGTGATGAAAATATGGAAACAGTTTGTGAAGGAGGGCAACATCAACCCTGCACCGAGACGTCATTCTGGTGGGATAGCACAGAAGCTGACCGATCAAGATGTATTATACATTGAAATGTTGAAAAGGGAGAGACCCTCCATCACTCTGGCTGAAATACAGGAGCGACTATTCCTGAATGCGAATGTTAGGATTTCTACCTCACGTCTGTGTCGCTATGTGAAGTACAAGATCGGCGATAAAGAATGGACACGTAAAAAAATGTGTAAACTAGCCGTTGAGAGATTTACTGAGCACAACATGGCTTATACACAGGCATACTTGGACTTTTTGACACAGTGTGACCCATTTAATGTCAAGTTTATGGATGAAACGGGCATACAGATGCCAGCAGTAGGGATCGATCATACGGCCATTCGCCGAAAGGGGAAACTTGCATAGAACTGCAACGTTACGCTAAGTCCCCGAACAAGACACTTAATATGCTTGTTGGTATCAACGGAATCTGCTACGCTAACGTTATTCAAGGGCCATCAAATACCGATTCTTTCTTGCAGTTCTTTGGAGAAGCATCAAACGCAGCAGCACCAGACGGTGAGCCTGCAATTCGACCGGGTGACATTATCGTAGTGGATAATTGTCCCATTCACCACCATGATGGAGGCCGTGCACTCGCCGTGTTTTTGGATAACATGGGAGTAGAGTACGTTTTCGCTCCGGTGTATTCTCCGGACATAAACCCTGTTGAATATCTGTTTAACGACTTGAAAATCCGGCTGAAAATGTATCAATACAGAGACACGCTGCGACGGAACACCGAATTTGCTGTTTACCATGCACTGTCCACTATCGGTGCTGCAGAATGTTATGGATATTATAAGCATGTTGGAATCTTCCGCTTGTGACTGAGATACCTTATGGACTTACGAATTTCTTTATAGGATGCTTTCAGTGTTGGCCATGTAAATTCAACTGTGCAAATCTAACATTGCTTAAAAAGCATGCTATTACGTAAAGTGTTCCAATGCCAGGGAAATTCTTGCAGCCTGCAACTACATGGGCTGGTGGTAGAGTTACATGGAGTTCCACTGTAAAGCGACGCAATATATATACCAACACTCCGAGTTGTATTTTTTTAGTTTTCTCGCATTAAAGTTTGTGTGTTGAGAAAACACCTGCTTATTTATTGAGGATGCATGTGTGTATGTTTATGAGTTCCAAAAATTGAAAATGCGAAAGGCGTTCTGACCCCATACCTGGCAGCATACGTACACGTCCTGGGCAGTTAGCAAGCTGTGTGGTGTTGTTTTGACTACGTCTGACCTCCTGCTAAACAATGTTTCAACTTTTGCAGAGCTGATTTTTTATGATCGACTCATGTTACCGCTTAGCTGTTAATTGCACCTGACAGTGTTGGCAACACCTCGATTTAGACAATATGTCTAGTTCGTCTAATGCCAATGCTTCAAAGCAATTCACAGTAATTTCCTATGTTCACTTTACATTGGTTTCAGACAGATTACAGTACCTGTAACTTTTTAAAACATTGTTTCCACCACTTCATATACAAATTATTGAAGTGGAATGGATTGATCAGTAGATGACTAGTGATCACACATTTATTGCAAAAGGATATTTTCCAGTGAAATCCTTCTTGAAATTGGAAAGTGAAGCCTGTATTCCACAGGAGCAAGAATTAGTTATATTGAGGCAAAGTAAAATATGTATGTTTTGGTGCACCCAAGCTACCCTACATACCATCCTCTATTTTCTTTTCTTAAAAATCCAATATAATTTTGCCAAATGTTCAACATGTCACACTATATTCACAATAAAAAGTAAAATATGTTCCTAACCATGTATTCTTCCTATGTTCTGAAGGCATGTTGATGGAAATGCACATAATTTAATGATGGCTGTAGCTAATAAATGATAGGCAACAATATTGTTACCAATGTACCAATGGCATAAACAACAGCCAATAATATTAGTGTGTTTATCTATCACCTGTCTGTTTGATCAGTAGATTCATTAGGGAAGGATGTTTCAGGAAAAAAAATGTATTCTATGAGAATAATAGTTCTTTATATAAAGCCAGATAAAAAAATGTGATTGGTAACCCAACCTACTCTAATTAAAATCATCTGACTATAAATCTAATTTTGCATCTTTAAAAAGATGTATGATTTTGACAAAATTTTTAATGGGTGGCACCCAAGTAAAACAAGATAGCTGACAACTCACATGTATATCTGACTTTGTCTGTCTGTCCTGTCTGTATGTATGCTATTGTGTTATAGTTTTGTCAATACCAGTGAATTCTGTGATGTTATTGCTCCAGATTATTACTAAAAAGGTATCCGATTATCCAGTATTGTGGCCTCAGATGCTTTCTACATCTACAAATTCACTGGCAATACTAAAACTATAAAATAAGAGAATTTATGTACTTCTTCCTGGCCAATAATGGATTTTCAAGAGCAAACTATGCATTCTATGATGTGCCTTGTACATTAATCATCCAATGTTTGCTTTTGTTAATTATGGGCCGGGGAGGTGATATATTATTGCATCAATATCTGTCTTAGATTCTACAAGCACACGTCTCTCTGTCCAGCCAGTGCATTGTTCTATTTCTCCAACCATTCATTCCTTTCCATAAGATTTAATTGTTGTAGGGAAAGTAGTTTCAGCTCAGCCAAACCCGCTTTAATAATATAGCAATTTAGCAACTCTTGCGGTATGTGCTGTTCTTTTTCATCTTCCAGAAGTTATGCACTGAATTGAACTGATGTTCAACATGGTGAATGTTGAATCAGGTTCAGACACTGACGCCATTCAGCCAGTCCCTTGGCATGCCAAGGTAAGCAAATGTACTTCTCTGAACTTTCTGAACTATTTCATCCCCCCTCCCCAGAATACAGATCTGGTTGTAATCAATAGAAAAGAAAACATGACGGTAAACGGGTCAAACTCATACATGAGAAATCAGAATGGTAAAAGTCAATAGAGACACAGATCATATAAGATAAACAATTATAGTCGTTTATTAAATACATTCTGTATGTGTTTGTTCAGTTAAGACTAAGAAAAGTGACATTATCTCCAGGTTTCTCAAATCCAAACAGAAGTAAATACTGTCAGTCACCTTTTGTTTAACTAAATTTTCACATTTTACATCCATTTTGTAAACAGTCACAAATTTTCATGATAATATATCATTCATGTAATTAAGCTGTTTTCAACTTTGTTTGCACTGCATGAATCCATTTTTAGCCATGTTACTATATAGAGGTCAAACCCCCAGACAGAATTCCATAGGATAACACAGCAAAATTTGTATTGATGACACACGTTTGCATAATCCCAGAGGATGGTTTGTAAATCTACTGTAATTTTACTCCACACAGGTATTGGGATGGATCAGAAAGAACCTGTTATTGGTTCTGACAGTTACCGGGGTGGTGCTTGGCATCATCCTTGGACTGTCCCTTCGTACAGTCCAACCATCGGAGACGGCCATATTGCTCATTGGATTTCCAGGGGAGTTACTGATGCGTATGCTGAAACTCCTAATATTACCCCTTATAATATCCAGCCTGATTACAGGTATTGTTAGTTTTTTTTATTATTACATGTAGCTTGTGTACTGCTATGTACTTGAGTACATCTATGCAGCCCTATCTCTATAAACACATTGATTTTCTGTCATTCAATATTCAACAAATTCAGCACAATACAACAAAATAGGGTCAAGTTATTACAAAACACATGAACAGAGAAAATTATTGTGATGAGACAATACACAAACTAAATTATTCTGTGATGCCAAAATTATAGGTCATGGAAAGTATTCCAAGGATATCTGAAATGAAATTTGGCCATGACTAACACATCAGAGTTCGCTTTTAACTTTCAGTAGAAAAGTTTTCCATGCTGGCAACTGCATCTGTGAACAGTGCCCTCTACATGTATGTACAAGCACGTCAGTAGTGGTCTGGTGGTTGCAATGACAATTTTCTCTGCAGAGCCATAACTGTTAGGCATTAAAGCAATACTAAGATGTGAATACAGGAAAAAAATTGCATTATGATACAGATGATGAACACTCCAATCATTGACCTGAGTTGAAGTTTTGTAGTGTATGACCAGTGCAACAAGCAGCAAGATCCTCAATTCTTCTTGTGTTGTGCTTGTTTTAGGTTTGGCTCAGTTGGATACTAAGTCCAGTGGCAGAATGGAAAGAAGTGCCTTAGTCTACTACTTCTATACAACTATGTTTGCTGCCATAATGGTAATTATCTTGGTGGTTTCCATCCATCCCGGCGACCGTTAAAAGAAAGAGCAACTGGACATTGAAGAAGGAGATGAAAAGAAAGTGGACACCCTTGATGCCATTTTGGATTTATTACGGTATGTCCAAGATTTTGATCCAAGAAGTACAAACATAATTTCACAAATATGGCTGTTGAAAAAATTTTCATAAAAAGGTCTGTTCTTCCAGGCAAAATTGTTTGCAGAGATTACTTATGGCAGGTCTCTCCCTTAGCAGGTTTCAAGGGGGCTATTCTGATTCTTTTGATAAATCTATTGATATGTTCATAAGCATATGCAATTCTCTATTCACACTAAGGCTAGTCTACAATCTGTGTGGATCGGTTATAAGGCTTATGGTAAATGTCTAATTTCATAGGAAATATAATAATAGAGTCAAGATTTATGAAATATGATATAATAGTCAAGATTTGTGAAATATATATAGAACAGTAAAGGTAATTTGTTGTTGAAGATGAGGAAGCTGGCATATCAGCTATGTTGTCTTGCATTTCCTTCCAAGACTTTATAAATCCTCAGAAGAGTTCAGAAATTATTGTTTAACTGCATATAGCTATTTATTTTCCTTTTCAGAGCAAATTGCATTTAATAATTGAAAGATTTGTGTATACTAGTTTTATTACAACAATGTGCTTTTTCACATCACTCACGTCTTAAACTTGTCTCTTGCAGAAACCTGATCCCGGCAAATTAGTGCAAGCTTGCTTCAAACAGGTGAGTAAAAAGAAGTGCTGCTGAAAGATAAGTTATCTATCCTTATGTGACCCTTGAACCCTACCCATACCAAACTTGCCGATCTGCACTTAGCTGTCACAGATCATTTTCAGAGCTGTGGCAGTTCAATGCACCTCAAATGCTGATCTGCACAGAATATTTCGAGCTGTTATGTGTCTGCTGTAGACTCAAGTATCTCCAAAAGACGAAATTCAGCTTTGTGCAGCTCTTGGCAGATTGAGCAACAACCGTGCAGCTTAAAAATCATCTTAGGTACAACTTTGTCGACACTACACGTATCCACAGATCATGGCAGCTCAAAGCGGCTCTATGCAGCTCACTGACAGCGAGCTGGCAGAGGTGGCTGATGAGTTCGTATTTGGAGTCTAAAAGTGAGGTACTGGTATACATGTATTGAATGAATTCACTCCATTCACAAATGGAATTTCTATGTGTCTGTTTTTGCAATCTCAGCTCAGAAAATCAATCGTGAGTAAATTGTGAATCCACGTAAAATAATCTGCCGCGTATATAGCATAACGCAGGAAAGCCGAGCTAGCTACAGTAGCTGTGTTTAAGTTAGTATCAGTGTGCTTTCCTTCAAACAACTGTTCATTCTATGTCAGTGTTTATATGAAAAGTTTGCTTCATTTTACCTTTTTAATTTGTAGTTTCGAACAAAAAGCAATTCATGACAGCTAGGTACTTGGTCCGATGGTCCGGACATTGGTGTACACACATCGTGCATGCACCAGTGAATGTTGACGTGTATGCAGTCAGTTACAGTGACATCGTGCTCGTGACGTCATTTATCATGTGATAAATGACGTCGAAATGAGCACAGGTTACGAGATACAACAGTTCAAATGTCTGCCAGCTTCCGTGTTTAAGCTGAGGGACTCAAGATCAATTCAACCGTCTGATGGTTAATTGGAAATACATATAACTAGATGGACATGAACCACAAGTTTGTAGGCCCTCACAGTCTAAAAGTTAGCAGTATTTTGTTTTTGTAAAATGTGGTCCATCATCAGTCATTTGTCTGCCGAACATGAAGTTTACTGTTTGACTTTGCAGACAAGTAAACTCTCAGCTCTGCTTGTAATTGTAAGGTTAAAGCCCCAATAGCTGCTAATTTTATGCATTATTTTCATGATTTTATTTTCAAACCAAAGTTGGTTCATGTGAATGCGCTAACTAAAGGACGTGTATTGAAGTATCACTGCTCGCTGATTTTGACCATGCCTACAGGTTTTAACAGGTTTAATAATAAACGGGTGCCGCACCCATAAAATGGGGCCCCTGCGGGAAAATACAAAAAACAATATTTCCTGCACATACACATCATGATCATACCAGAAACAAGCATGATACTATTTACCTGAATGCACAACACACGATGGCCAACATTTTGTTGTTGTAATCTATATTTTTTCTGTCATATGATTAGTTTTTGAAAATGGCGGGAAATCTAAAGTGACATTAAAACCTTTGAATGTACATGCCTATTTTGACACTCATGGCAGCATTATACACTTTTTTTAGTCTCTAATAGGTTTTATTCAAAGAAAACTCTTGGAAAAGTAAGGATATTTTGGGATCGGTTTAGTAAGCATTTGCAGCTATTGGGGCTTTAATGATGTAAAATTAATGAAACACTTTGTAAAAAAGTTCCTCTATATATCTACTGGTGGCTGTTGCTTTTCTGTGAACTTAATTTGCAGTCCAGCCATGCTGCGGATGAATATTTCTCCGTATTTTCAACTCAACAGACACAAACTACGTTTGAACCTGTCCCCATCCTTGCACAACTTGCAAACTTGACGGACTTAGACAGACCTGGAGTATATCGTATCAATGGAACAAACATCACATACGTTGAAGAGACCATCACCTATGTAGTTGGTGAAACGACCAAACGGAGCCTTGTTTTATCAGATGGAATGAACGTGCTCGGTTAGTATGAGTTCCAAACACTGTAAAATTTTTGGTTGAAATATTAGAAAGTTCAAGTAGCATACAATATTTGTTTTTTTTTTTCTGGTATGTTTATCTGCTTCATATGATCTACTCCCCAAATCATTTTAAAATATTGTTAATTCAACTTAAATCAACACAGCCTGTATGTTTGAAGCATTGTTTACCGCCTAACTCTAATCTTGAGTGTAGTACAATTTCAAAATCATATTACACATAGTGTACAATGCATTCTGTTGAAGGCCAATAATTTGAGGAAAACAAGAAATTAATCCGTATGTACTTGTATTCAGAGCACAAGCAATGAAAATATTACTGAAAAAATCTGTAGCTTTTGTGCTTTTACTTTTCAGGCAATATTCTGTTGGCACTCATTTATTCCTCTCTGGATATGTTATGGGAGAGGAGGGGAGAGAAGAGAAACTTTTTTCAAAGTTTAATACAAAGGGCAAAAGGTCTACTCTGCTTTGCTTTGTTTTTCAGCAATAGCTGCAAGGAAAATTTGACACATGTTTGCAAAGTAATATACATCTCTATGATACCCTGAATGATGAACATTCTATGGACAAGTCATCGTGATGATAGACATCTTGATTTATTGAGAAAATGTTCCATTATTTAATTTTTATGCTTCATTCTATCTAAAAAGAAAACTGGCAAAATCATGATTCTTGTGACTTGCGTATTGATTTTCTCTTTTTTCTAGGATTGATTGTGTTCTGCATCGCCTTTGGTGTCTTGATGGCCAAGATGGGCAAAAAAGCACATGTTATGTGTCAGTTCTTTGTGATCCTGAATGACATTGTCATGCAGATGGTTCTGATTGTCATGTGGTATGTACCAAGAAGAATTTTTATGCTCAGCTGTCAGCGACATGGGGCTTGTCAAATACGTTGATTGTCCATCATCGTCTTTCAGCAATTGCCAACTTCTCTGAAACTGTATGTCCCATTGCTTTGAAATTTGATATGCATTTCCATTGGGGTATTGTTTCTCAAGAACTATTCATCTGATAACTTTGATATTTAGTATACAGGTTCCTACAGATTAAATATATATGATACATTGGAATTCTGATGAAATCAGCAATTTTGTATTTTTGGGGCGATTACTCATCTGATAGCTTTGATATTTGGTATACAAATTTCTAGAAATGATCAAAATATAGTGAAATTATGATAAAATCTGCAATTTTTATTTTTTTTTGGGGGGGGGGGGGGGGGGGGGGGTTTTGCCATTTTTGGTCAAAAAATTGGTATCTCAAAAACCATAGCTTTGATATTTAGTATACAGGGCCCTACTGATTAACTTAATGAAAAGTATTGAAATTATGGTGAAATGTTTAGTTTTGTATTTTGGGGCAATTTTTGCCATTTTTTGTCAAAAAATTGGTTTCTGGAAAACCTCTTGTCTGATAGCTTTGATATTTGGTATGCAGGTTTATAGGGATTATCTTAATGTGATATATTAAAATCATGATGAAATCGTTAATTGTGTAGTTTTACAGCTAATTTTGCCACTTTTATTCAGGCCATCCTGAAATGAGCTATCAAAGATTTCCACCTTCTTCATCAGCATGTGTGTCACAAACAGTTATTCTCTTCATTAGACAGTGGAGCTCTATCAACCATTGGGTTGCTTGTTGTCCCTGATATATGAATAATAAAGTTGCCTAAGATTTTTGACAGCCTGCATGTGTTTTTGTGCATGCCCACTGGTGTCTGTAATACACTGGTGCAAATGAAGTAACGAATAACAAAATATTTGTTGTGTCTTGCTAAAAATTGTATAGTTTTACTGTAAATATCTTATCATATTTTGTTTATCAATTTAGAAAATATATCTACTGGTGTTAGCTTCTCAAAAACCTCCCAAAATATTGATCAAGTATTCACTTCCTGCAAATTAATTCATGTTCAGGGCCACTTGGTAAGATTCCAACTGTGTATAACACAAAAATATCACTGCTATTTTCTCATCTCCACAAATCAGATCACTGTATTTTTGTTATTAATACACTGGTCATCTCCAGAGGAGATCAGAGTATTTAGGCAAAATTCACACTTCTTTCTGGAAAAGATGGTCTCAAGATTACCTCAACACATTGCGTGAAAGAGATCGGTGTAATATAATTTGGTTTGGAGCTCACATTGACACAAATGTTATTTTCCTGTAGGTATTCACCAGTTGGTATCATGTCCCTGATTGCTGCAAAGTTGCTATCCATGGGTGATCTGGAATCTGTACTGGCCCAGCTTGGCATGTATATGTTGACTGTGATTATTGGACTCGTCATTCATGGATTCATGGTACTTCCAGGACTGTACTTTGTGATGACCAAGAAAAATCCATTTGTTTACTTTTTTGGAGTGCTGCAAGCATGGATAACTGCCCTTGGCACAGCCTCCAGGTGAGTTATTTATCAATTTGCACTTACAATAGAAAGTCTTATGATGTCTCGATTTTGTGAAAATCAAAACTTGTATCCTAGAGTTACCATGTAGTAATTGGCAGCCATTTTTAATTATGTAGGGCTAATTAGACCTTTTGGTCGCATCAAAGGTTAAGATTGGAAATTTTATTTCTATCTGAAGATGTACAAGCAAGGCTGACATGGTCAATGATTGTATTGATTCATGATTAGTAATAAGATAGAATAAGATAGAATAAAATAGAATTAATTGTTTCTTGTTATAGTAGGACCACTATGAATTGCGTAAACAATTCAAACATCAAGTTATCCTCTGGTGCGAGCAGCTCACATGCTAAAACCTGGGCAGGTATATATTCTGTTTAGTCTGTCAAAAAGTTGGACATAAATTTGCAATTTTACCATAATAGCAATTAACTTATAGTGTCACTGTTTAATAACGGACGTGACGTATTATGCTATCATTATCATGTTGCAATAGCAACTGTACTGCCAACTTCCATGAGCAAGCTGACAACCAGCGTTTAGTATAGGAACTGGCAATTTTTGCATCTAGCCATTGACACAGAGGGCGCCCTTCAAATTCAATCCCAGCATTCTTGGTGTCAGTCCCTCATTCATATGCACAACAGATTTCTCTCTCTTTCTGTTTTTAAGGCGTGATAGTAAAGATATTTTGTTATCAATTACAAGGTGGAAAATAATATTTACTTGCTAATAGTAGCATTATATTTTATCAGAGTGGAGTTAAACAATAATACTTTGCACATTTCTTATTTGTTTCTTTATGTGCACCCAAAAAACCTGGCAGTGCCCATGAATTTAATTGGGTACATTGCCGGTTACTCGCATAATATATTGAACTGGTGCATGCGTAGTCAGCTGCTGGCGCGACTATTAATATTTGAAATTTAAGGTAACATGTTTTTTTAATTTAATTCATTGGAACCCTGTTTTCATTCTTGATTGGTTTAAAGAGAATGGTAAATTTCCTCCAGAAATGTTTGAGAAAAAGTTGGAAAAAGTTGAAAAAATTTTTCATTTCAAGGCACCTAACTTGTAAGACCAGGTTTATGTTTGATTAAGAAACAGTATTTCAGCATTGACTTAAAGCCCCAATAGCTGCAAATTATATGAATTTTTTCATGATTTTATTTTCAAACCAACGTTGGTTCGTGTAAATGTGCTGACTGAAGGACATGAATAGACGCATCACTGCTGCCTGATTTGGACCACACCTACGTATTTTAACAAGCTAAATAATAAACGGGTGCCGCACCCGTAAAATGGCGCCCCCATAGAAAAGTATAAAAAATGCAGTATTTTGTGCACATACACATTGTACTCATCCAAGAAACAAGCATGATGCTATATACATGAATGCGCTCACACGATGACCGACAGTATGTTGTCGTAATCTTTACTTTCTCTGTCCCATGATTGCTTTTTGAAAATGGCGGGAAATCTAAAATGATGGTAAAATGTTTGAATTTACAAGCCACTTTCGACACTTATGACAGTGTTATATACACCTTTTCAGTTTTTAACTGGTCATATTCAAAGAAAACTCTCGGAAAACTGACGACATTTTGAGATCGGTTTATTACACATTCGCAGCTATTGGGGCTTTAAATGCAAGAGAAATCAATGATTCTTTCTGTCATATCAGACATTAGGTACAGGATTTGTTGAAATTGAAAGAATGAAAAAAATTAATATTGCCATGAAATCTTCAGTGTATAATTATAAAGATTAGTGGTGGTGGTGATGAACATTGATGGGTTCTTTACAGATTTCAGAGTTGATGCTAACATGATGTTAATTTTAACTGTTGAATAATTTACCAATGGCTCACATGGCCACCAGCAATACTGTAGAGGTGATTGCTCAGTATGGGAGATGAATAATTCTACTTTGTACCTGTATAGTTCTCCACCTATTCTGAAAACATGGAAATCTGAAAGTGTTTTCTCTTCAATCTACACAACAATTAAGCTACTCTCTGCCAGCAATTACTCCACAATGACTTTATAAAAGTAACACACTGTGTTCATACAAAGCAATCAATAATGTTCATCTTTTTCATCTCACACAAGTGCGGGTACTTTGCCGGTGACATTCAGATGTCTGGAGGAGAACAACAAAGTTGACAAACGGGTGACACGCTTTGTCCTTCCCATTGGTGCCACAGTCAACATGGATGGTACTGCCTTGTACGAAGCTGTAGCGGCTATTTTCATTGCTCAGATGAATGGAATAAATCTTAGTGCTGGATCCATCGTAACTGTAAGGTGTGTATTAACTATACAGACAAGCTTTTTATTTTGGCTGGTTATGTTTTAATATATATTTATTTGAAGAGATTTATTCCAAATGAGATCAAACACAAAGAGTTGTGTCAATGAAATTCAATTGAAATGAAATACTTAGCACGTTATTTTTCTCTTTTCTGTAGTTTGACTGCCACCTTGGCAAGCATTGGAGCTGCAAGTATTCCAAGTGCAGGATTGGTTACAATGTTGCTAGTTCTGACAGCAGCTGGATTACCCACTGGTGATGTCACTCTTCTTTGGACAGTTGATTGGTTACTGTAAGTGTCAAAGATCATGACCTATTGACCTTAATGTTTATCATGCTTGACTGCAGAGTGACATCAGTAGGTGAAACGTATGTGAGCTAGGTGAATGAGAGATCAGATACAGAAGAGCAAATGATGCAGAAATTGTGTGAAAAAAAGCAGAACTAAAAGTTTTGTCATTTATGTATGTTGAAACTTTGAATATTGGTTTGGTGGTTAACAAATACTTACTTCAATTGTTTTCACTGCACTGTGATGCAAAAATGACGTGAGAACCTGCAAGTACCCAGATGGCCCACGAAAGAGAAATTTTGCTTCTTCCAAGTAATTTCCCAAAGCATAAGCTTAATGTAGAATTTAATGTGAAAGATTTAATTTTTCTCAAATTTTCTGCCACAAAACTTCCAACCATACTCTTACCGAATCAAGTGTAATAATCAGAAGTCACACATTTTGATGCTAAAGAGACAAAAATACCTGACATTCAACAATATTTCCAATTAAAAATGGCTGCCATTGTTGTGTTAACTCTAAGGGGAAAAAATAAAGTTTTGATTGTCACTAAATTGCAGCAATTGAAGTTTTCCTTATGCTCAAGGGGCTTCAAAACAACCCCCCACCCCTAGTGGTAGATCAGAAAAATATTGTAAAAGTTTAAGAATCTGCATAAGTGTCCCAGAGGTGCTATTCTATTTTAACCCATTCATTACCATGGTTTGCCATAAACCCATTGTTATCAATTGTGATTCCAAGCCAGTTTCCAGCAAATTGTAGCTGAACAGGTCAAGAGGAAAAAGCTGTACTTTCAAAGTATGTTCCTTTCACAATTAACCAGAAAACCAGAAAACCTTTCCCCATAAGGGTATCTCTTGTGTCAATAATAGAATGTAAATAGCTAGGAAGGGATTGTTGACAATGAATAGGAACAAGCTGACATATTTTGCTAAGTAAACAATCATTAACTGAAATGGTTTGATATCTTGATGTGTTTCTTCTCAGGGATCGCTTCCGTACTTCAGTGAACGTGTTAGGTGATTCCTATGGTGCTGGGATTGTTGCTCATCTGTCAACTGTTGAGTTGAAAGACATGGATATGATGGAAATGGAGGAAGGCATAGACAGTGATAGAATTGCCGACTCAGATGACAAGTCCAAGTTACAGCCAAGTGTCAGCAAGGGTGACTCTGATGACAAAGTCAATGGTATTGTCAATGCTGAAGATCAAGAGTCCATCACCTTTATCTCAGAGTGATATGAGTGAAAAGGCATGTCATATTGTAACGATGCCTGGCGTTACAATAAAAAGAACTTGAAGTGGCAGCCTAGTTTATGAATAAAATTCCCCCATTTCATGAACAACTAGGGGTTCCATTGTAACGATGCCTGGCGTTACTTGGAAAAGAAGTTTAAAAAGAGCTAGCTGTAAGTTTTATAGAATTTCCCCATTTCATGAACAACAATGGGTCCATTGTAACGATGCCTGGCGTTACTTGGACAAGTTAGAAGTGCTAGCATAGTTTTGAAGAAATAAAAAAATGATTAATGATAAATATTTTGGTCCAATGTGTGTGTGACTAATGATAAAATCCAAGACTACATATAGAGTGTCACTTTAGTGGATTCAGACCTTGATCATGTCTTCATAATTTTAGAAAATGTTTGAAATATTTGGAAAAGGGTATCAGTCTGTACTGTGTTTCATTTACAGCGAATGTTTTGATAAAATGACATTGACATTGTAGAAATTGTATACATGGAGATAGAAGTGTAAATTTGGCCACGATGCACAGAAATAACATTGATGGGTCATTTTCTGGTAACCATGTGACCATCATGTGACCATGGCAGCCTCCTAGTGATAGAATAATATTGATGGGTCATTTCCTGGTAGATCATGTGACCATCACGTGACCATGGCAGCCTCCTAGTGACAGAATAACATTGATGAGTCATTTTACGGTAACCATGTGACCATCACGTGACCATGGCAGCCTCCTAGTGACAGAATAATTTACCTTTATTGCAACAAGTCGACAAGTTTTAGCCTTCAGAAAAAATGCATAAGAAGCAATTTGGATTAATCCCTCTACCAAATTTTGTTGTGTGGTAAAAAGAGAATTTGGGGGAAAGGGATTTTATATGATCATTGGCAATCATGACCTGGCTATTGAAAATGGTGGACAGTCTCCAGAACCCTAACATCTGTATGATACTGTTACTATGATGAGGATTGTGAAAATGAAATACAGACCCTCTCACTCTCAGACTGTTCAAAATATAAAATTCAAGGACACCTCTCTCTCATTGAAAGTTTGTCCAACAAAACACATCAAAATCAAGTTATTTTTTGGGTGATGGAAAAAAATGCAAATTTCTTTTTATTGCAAGAGATTTATTTTACATTTATTCTTGTATTCCTTGATTCTTGTGTAAAAGTTTACCACAAATGCAAAATCTTGTTGTATTACTGGCAATTCTCATTGTAAGTATTAAAATTGAGGTCAGAAAATTTATAAAATGTAAATTAAAGTGCTATATTTTTATGTAAATTATTGTTATCATTCTAAACTATTAATGTTTACTTAGATTTATATTTTAAATAAAAGTATATTTTTAATACATATCCATCGTTACTCATATTTACATAGTCAGTTGAGTATGTCCCAGTAGGTTAGAGTATATGATAAGACACCATCAAATCTACCTGGTTAGACATGTTTTGAATGCTGCACCATGTGATTGCAGATATCCTTGAAATATGGCATCAAACTTTCATAATCTAGTGTATGATAGTTGTCATGACAACAAGCAGGTCTTTCAGTAGCCATTCATGTTTCCGGCTGGAGTGATCACTGATCCTGAATGTCCTACAGGACAATCCTTTTGTAAATGACATTCAAATAGGATTTATTCAATTCTGTCAGAATCATTAGCTTTTGGCTGTAGCTCTGACAAAATTATTCTTACCATTCTCTGAGAGCAAAATATTTTGCAAATTAATTTGCAATTAATCTTTGGACTGGTACTGAAGGAAACATGGTTTGTAAAAATGTCACATTTTGCTATTTCTAAAATTAAATGAAAAAAAATATACAAGCAAGCAAAATACATAAATAAATAAACACTTAAATCAATAAAATAAATCAATAAATAGGCCTAGCAATTAAGTTTACATGCTGGCTCATACATACATATAAGTAACGCACACTTACAATATCATTGAGTTTCCACAGACTTAGGACTATTACAACTACCAGCACTTCAAATTCGTAAATGAGAATCAATATCACCTCATTATCTTATCTATGTCTGATCAACACATATTTTGTACACCTTTCTAAAGTCCTATTAGACTGTCCTATTGGAAAACTTAAGCCCAGAATGCATTTGGGCGGCTGCAGTGCATTATGGGCTAGCATCATCAAAACAAGATGGCCGCTGCAGAACAGACAAAAGGCAGTTGTAGCTCTGAAAAATGACTGTGTGGCAGCATATCAGGGTGTTGTACAGCTTTTATATCACTGTAGTACAGCAAGGTTAGGTAGGACAGATTATTGTATGTCAGTGTTTTCCTTTTGAAGACTGAATAGTTTCGGAAATAGCCCGGTTTACAATAGTCCTTTGTCTACTTGCCTGCTAATGATCAGTGTATGCCCATTGTGTGACTTCTAGCTTGTTGACTATGGCATTTCAGTCCACACAAAGAATATAAACAGGAGTGAAGATTAAAGCTAAGGTAGTAATGTAGTTAATGATTAGATACATACCGGTATGGTCCAAAATGCATTGATATTTATGTGAGACAAAGGAGCAATGGAACAATGGGGTTGGACCCCCTGTTACATAACAAACAGGATGTTGATACCTCAATGATTTCTGCTCATGTATTGCCATCATGAAACCTGAATTGTTTCTATGCTGATAGAGCTCATTTGGCTATTGAATTATTAAAATTATGATACTGAAAATTGAATGTTTTGTGTTATAACTTTTGGATACATTACATAGCAGCATCAAATGAACTTAATCACCTAAAACAAGAGCCATATAAAACTGCAACTAAAAAATTTCATGAAGGCAGAACTTAATTTCTATGTGTAATAATTATGCTTCCGTAGTCTCAGCTATAATAGTTTAATTAGATAATTGTTACATACAGCTTTGTATAATATTTTATACTTCTCTTCAATTTCCTGTCATTCTTTCTGATTATAGAAATAAAGTTTCTTTGTTCAAAAGTATATCCATTGCAAGTTCTTCTTTGCTCCCTAATGAACGTTGAAATACCCGCTATATAGCTTGTCTTCTTAGCGTCTTTATGTGTAAAATGCAAATTGTTATTGTTTACATTTTAATTCTAGTCCAGACCAGAATTCATTTCTCAACAATAACAATGTCTACACATGTACACACTGAGTTCAATGGAACGTTCTAATGTTCCAATTGGTTTACCATAGGACTGTCTAATAGGACATATTATTATTAGACTACCATGGGACTGTCTAATAGGACATGTCTAATGATCCTATTGGACTACTATGGGACAGTCTCGTAGGACAGGTGTCGCATTCCTATTGGACTACCATGGGACAGTCTCATAGGACAGGTGTCGCATTCCTATTGGACTACTATGGGACTGTCTCATAGGACAGGTGTCGCATTCCCATTGGACTACTGTGGGACTGTCTCATAGGACAGGTGTCGCATTCCTATTGGACTACTGTGGGACTGTCTCATAGGACAGGTGTCGCATTCCTATTGGACTACCATGGGACTGTCTCATAGGACAGGTGTCGCATTCCTATTGGACTACTGTGGGACTGTCTCATAGGACAGGTGTCGCATTCCTATTGGACTACCATGGGACTGTCTCATAGGACAGGTGTCGCATTCCTATTGGACTACTATGGGACTGTCTCATAGGACATTGTCTCAAAATACTATTGGACAATCCTATCAGACTGATTCCTATTGGAGTCCAATAGGACTTTTTTGTAAGGGGAGGGCTCTTTATTGTTAGTTCACAATGTAATTGACAAACCTGTTACAGAAGGCTAGAATTTTTATTGCAAACCAAAGTAAACAAAAAAGTGATTGAAAACATTTTCATTCATTTCCATTATCACTTGTTCCAATATTTTGTCTTACACTTGCAAGTTAACAAATTGCCATTATTTTCATCAATACCACATGCCCAAGCAGCGCTCTCACTGACAAGATGTGCTGCAAACAACCCAAAATGGTTAACTGGGACACTTCCAACTGTGGTGGCGCTCTCACTATGAAAGTTGGAATGACGGTAAAATTTCAAAAAAAGAGATACTTTCCAAGTTGATGGGCCTTAAGGTAGTACACGCCTCGAAAGGGAAAGACTTAAACTTTTGTACAACTTTCCTAAATGAAACTTTCAACCATTATCTTACCAAATCAACAATAAAATCGGGGAGGGGTGGGGGAGGGGGTCACCCTGCAAAGTTTGGAACTAGCGAAACATCAATAACCCAACATTTTGCGATATTTGAAATTGAAAATATCCTCCACCCCTGTGTTAACTCTGTTCGGGAAAATTGAATTTTCGATTTTTGAAAAACTCAGAGAGTGAAAATTTTCACAACACTTAGAGCTTTAAAATAAACCCCCACAAGTGGTAGATCAGAAAAGTTTGCACAAGTTTAAGAGTCTGGATATCCGTCCCCGAGGCGCGATCTACCTTAAACTCAGTCGTATCCTTGAATTGCATCATTGACAATATGTTTATTCTCTTCTCAAAGACCGTCTGCTTTACAGAACATTCCTTCGTACACTTATTGTTTTCTATTGTACAGTTATGTAGTCTGCTTCTAATACATGTTGATAGTGGACATATCTACACCTATACCATCAAAAGTTTATTGGCGAGTAAAATTATCGTACAAAAATAAAACAAAACGTGGGAGTACAAATACACAGAATAGTACATCGCCCAAAGTTCATGAGTCTGCGTGTTTGGTCAAAGACACATACTAATGTCAAGGCTACACATGGCTCAAAAGTTTATGTTGTTGGGAACATATTTGCGTACCAGTGTGTTTATGAGTCATTTCTGTAGCTGAGGAAACAATTGACATTGTAGTAGTTTGTGGTGAAGTTTTCGACGTGTTGCAGTTTTCTACAACACGTAAGTTGGAAAATGGAATCATGACAGTTTTACTCCTTTATTTTTGTTCATGTTTCCGTAAGGCCCTGGTTTTGATTGCCTACTCCTTGACATATAAGCATTGTCGAATCTAATAAACAAGTTAGAAATTCTGACTTTGAGAGTTTTCCACTGTTTGGAACTAATCTGTACACATAGAGGAGAAACCTGAAACGAAACGTCAGGGTGTTTGGATTTTCACCCACTTTACCCACGTTTGTTCTGACGATGCCGGATTACAATAATCCGTTTACGTGGTAAACTGTTTTATAAATCATTCATTTCAGAGTATTATGCATATTCAGTGCAGAAAGGTCAAAGTAAAACAAAACCTTCATTACAAGAACACTTGAAATATAGAATTCTGATATTCGGGGAGTACATTGGAACCGTCCGTCGAAGGGATTGGTCAGAAATTAGGTGGGGGAGGGGGGGTAGGTCAGGTGTTTTTGAGGTGGGTCGCCATTTTTCCTGTAAGCACTTTAAAGGGTCATGAAATTTCATGCATCCCTTTGGGGAGGGTCATCTTTTTTTTGCGCAACTATCGCAACAATAAGAAGGCAAGATGTGGCCGATATAGTGCTTCACCCAAAAATCAATTCACAATTCATTGGAATATACTGGGCAAAATTTTAACAATATTCCCAAACAAAACACGCCATATCTGTACATTAATATGTTTGACAATTTATGAAAATGTACTTTGCTTTAAGTAGGATATAAAAAGTGCGTGTGTGTACAAGAAATCTAATTTTTGGATTCCATCAAAAGTGTTGATTCACAATACATGGTTGTCTAGAAAACTTTTCATAGACCTCACACGTCCGCCCTGATTGCGACAATGCCCCTGCCAGCTCTAAAGGTGTATCCCCTAAGGCCACAAATCCATCAATATCAGTATAGTATGACCAATTGGTCGGTGAGGTTGGAAAGATTTATGAAAGATTCCGCCGGTAAATAAGCTTATTCAAATCACTTTATTTCATTGCTGTTAGTCCTATATCGCAAAACAAATCGAAAAATGTTAGTCTCTCATATTCCCATCCCTGAACACAGTCTGCACAGGAAACCACGCAATCAATATTGCTGAAACATTCTCAATTTATAATATTTCGTCATCGGTTATGAAATACATTGATAATGTTACTTATTGACTATAAAAACTTCTTTATACATTCTTACATAGTTCATACTTCTGGAAATACATTCGATCAGTTCTCTTTGTCACGTGATAACCAGACGTCGCGTACGTGTAGCACAAACGTTCGGAACGTCAAACGACACTTCTTCGTGAAATAATAATTACGAGTAATATTTTTTAGATATTCTTGATTGTTTCTGTAAATTTAGACACGCAACCTCGTAAAGTATCGTTGAAAATTTGCAAACATCTTTGATATCAGAAAAGTTGTAATTCTTTTCAGATTAAGAAGTTATGTACCACAACATATTTTAATTTTACTATAGGCCCTATAAGGCTTTCATTCAACCCATTCTTGCATATGGTCTGGAAGTTTGGGGTAGCACTTACTCATCCTACCTTGAACCCATTTACATCACCCAAAAATGATTGTACGAATCCTCACATTCTCTGGGTTTCGAGAAAGAAGTTCACCTTTATTCAAAAAATTAGGTTTGTTAGATATATATATAAACTTCACTCGTAACTTTTAGGAAAGTTTATGTTTGATTTACAACATCATAATTTGCCACAAAGCTTGAGTGACTTCTTTGAAAATGTAGATCATTGTCACAAAACACGTTTCAAACAAGGTTCAAATTTGTATCTGCCAAAAATGCGTACGAGAACTGGTCAGTTTGCAATTTCGTACGCAGGCGCCAAACTCTGGAATAATTTACCACGTAATGTAAAAGCAAGTACTTCAAGAAATGCATTTACACATTCCCTAACAGAGCATCTTTTGAATATGTACAATATCACGTAGATATCTGTCTATTAATTTCTTGTCTTAACATGTTGTATCTTTACCAGTAACTGTCTCATTTAAGCCCTCGTATTATATAATGCAATTTAATAAGAGATGGGGCCAGACTCGATTAGCTGTAAGCTATTACTTCTGGCTTCCAATATTGCCAGTGTTATTTATAAATGCATATCGGATTTATTACATGTTTTGTAAAATTTTAAATTGGCAATAAAGTAAAGTTAAGTAAAGTAAATATTTCGTAGAGTTTGCACCAGTACAAGAATTACTTGCTATAATTTCCTTACATGAACGAAATGTTGTAGTCTCAGTCCACTTTTTATCTGACGCCAAGACAAGATTTCTTTAATGCCCATGAATAACTGTATAAAAGAAAATCGGTAATTTTAATTCGAGGGTAAGCTTACAACGATCTATTAAAATGAGAAAAGTCCTCACGTAGAGAAATTAACTTTTTTTATGTTTCGCTTGTTTCTGATAAAACATGCAGCAATTTTTTCGGGAACGCACAACTAATATAAATCAAACAACTTGAGTCTCACGTAAGCGTTGGCTCATACTCTTGTGAACAGCGAGGCTAGGTCTGGATGCGATGCACTTTAAAGGAACATTTGAAAAAACTACGCTGAAAGAAAATTACCATGCATCCTGAAGTCTGGAATTTGTCATATCTTACTATGAAAGCAGAGGGTATAGGTGTAGTTCCATACGTTACAACTCCAAAACTCGGGAAGGCTAAATGTTTTTATCATGTTTCTTATCTACTAAACTCAACCAGCATATCATATTTATAAAGCATGTATATAGATACAATGATAAGAACTTTAATTATGGTGTAGTCCTCAAATGTAAATATTGAGCAAGTTCCGGATGTACCAATCTGCACAAAGTTCGTAAATGTAGTATACGAAGAAAAAATAACTGGGAAGCTTTGTAACATCATGCATATTAACTGATATATCATTTTCTTCTTTCATCAAATAAATAATACAGAAAATTCCATTTTTTTAAATATACAATGGTGAGCAAACACTTTGATAAGAACGAGTGTAGTTTTTTAATCTTAAGCAATTTTAGCAATTTTTGTATCCTCTTCTGCGTACAGCGATGCAAGAAACGGTCAACCCCTTTAAGTTTACTGTACTCAAGCGCCACCCAGTGTGGCACTATTATAGTTTTCTGATGTATCGTTAAGTCAAATTTTGGACATCAATATTCATATAGAAATGATGAGACTCGTCATTATAAGAATGCTTTTGATTTTCTAAATGGCATTATGGGTAATAAATATTGTATGGCCAAGGTTAATGCAGAAATGTACTTAGGAATTCTATCCAAGGGAAAATGTTTGTGTTTTAGTAGAAGTTGATATGAATTTTAAATCAATACAGGTTCCTTTGAAAAGGATAAAACAAGGCCGATTCAAAGAGCGTTGTCAAGTGATACAGGTGAGTGTCCATAACTATCCATTCGGCATTCACTGGTCACAGTGATGTTAGCCCCGGGCTTTTCCTAGCGTATTTGTATCACTATATTGTGCGTCTCTCTCCAAACAAATAAGGCGTTTGTCAAAGCCGCGGGCTACATTACTACTGCTAGTCAGAATACAGATACCAAGATTTATGAGAGCTTCTTAAAGAATGCGAAAACAAAGAATAGATACCGATCTTTTTGAGAAACCTATAAAACTTATGTACACGCATGAGTTTTCTTACCTTTTTACATAGACTCTCGAGTTAAATCGAGGGTCTATGTTGTCAATGTCTATGTCGATTGCCTATGTATATATATATATTTTTATAACACGTGATTCCATGACCACCTGGGTAATGTTGTGAAACGTTTGGCAATAATACAAGGGAAAGGAGGTAAATGGAGTTTAAAGATAATATCAGTTTCATTTCGTGATCTGCATAATTAAAGCCAGTAGAATATTTCGCGATATTGACTTTACTTTCGGTCCTGGTTACGTACGTATCACTGCTGCCGAAGAAGTTTGCAAAGTGAACTAACAATTTGAATTTTTAGTCATTTCTGCCGACTTTCTTGTAATTATTTTCATGATGCAAACTAAAAGAATCAGATGAGATGTAGTCCTGTGCATGTATCCCCTTCATTTACTCATTGAATTCGATGTGATTAGAATCCAAAGATAATTTCAAAGGGCAAATAAACGTATGGACACTTTTATTTCCATACAACTCTTTTTAAGTTTACACTTTTGTGGAAAAAACTGTATCTCCAGCTGGATTTTGATTTCAGGTAAGTGTGAGAGATATAGATTTATAGCTTTAATATATGCAGAACACCTACCCGTATCTGATAACACATTTCTTCGCGTGTGTTTTAACAGAGCTATAGAACTCAATAACGATTATTTTTGGTTAATTCACTTGATAAAAGGTAATAGAAATTTGTACATCATTTTTTGTTTTACTCGGTCTTGCATAAAATCGTACGAAAATGATAAGACAATGCTGTTTGTAACTCATCCCATCTCGCGCAATTATTCCATACACCTTCGATCGCGTACGAAGGAAACAAACAACAAAGGCTTGACAAATGACATGTCAACATTTATTTTCCTATGTGACCCTTTGAAGGTTCTGAGGAAAAACAGTAACTGCAACAACACAAACTTTTTCGTCATTTCTGACTTTTCGTCCGACATTTAGGGTTCTTTTCCCTTACTCTTCGTTGTCGAGTTGAACGTTGAACACGCTTCGGCACCTGTAAAACACAATCAATTAAACACGTGAAAACTAGTTAGTTTCGCAGGGAAGCTTGACAGGGCAACTTTGTTAGTGTAAACTGGAAAATCCCTAAGTGTGAGTTTGAGTGATAACTGGAAAATTGAGAAAGATATGTCTGCAAGTGTTTTTAAAGAGATAAAGATGCTGAGAAGTTTGATGAGGACAGAGTGTGTACCACAGCAGGAGACGTGTAATTTTAGGACTTTATGAACACTGAAATATTAGAACTTTTTTGCCTAGAAGTTGCATTTGTTTGTTTATTTGCTTTTTTCGTTCACTTATTCACTTATTGTTTTTGCTTGCTTTGTTATTTCTTTGTTGATTGGATGTCTGGTTGGTTGGTTGGTTTGAATTTACGGTTGGATCTACGTCGTACCAGTGATAGCTGCGATTGAGCACAGTTAAAGGGACAAAGTCGGCCATTTTTCATGATTTTTATTGATACAAGATACTAGCTACTTATATTGTTTGACATGTTTAAAGATAATGAATGGGTGACCATGCATATATTTGATCCCGGTTTTAGACAAATTGAATGAAACTATCGCAAAAATGAATTAATGGTCATGGCCATTAATTCATTTTCGCGATGGTTTCATGTATCGTGTCTAAAACAGAGGTCGAATATGCATGGGCACCCATTCATTCAGTATCTTTTAACATGTCAAACAATATAAGTAGTATCTCGTATCAAACAAAAATCATGAAAAATGGCCGACTTTGTGCCTTTAACTGTAGAACAACGATCACAGTGGTCAAGACACGACAAAAATATCGACAGGAGAGAGATAAATAGTACGAAGCTATCCGCATGATAGTACCTGTTCAACAAGTCATTGATGACGTCGGCATCACTTATCCTGGTGACGCTTATCATAGTAACAATGAATACATGAAGTAATACTAGCACACTCGTTGATAGTGGTGTCGACCTCAGCGGGAAAAGCATCAAAGTCAATCTCGGTCAGCCAGCAAGGGTATGTCAATGCAACCAGAACCGTTGAATTGTACGCCATCCTTGATACATAGGCAGCAGGCATGGTCAACCTGCCACATGAACATACACATAAATTGTCATGCCATGTCAGTAGTCCGTAAGACACAGAGCAAGAAGTTTTAATAAGTCGGAAATTGAGAAAATTTGACAAAGGTTGCATAGATGCCTATAAAAATACACGGCACGAAATAAATATTAGGCTATTGAAATACTTGCTATAATGATATATTGATCCCAGTACAGAACATCATCTATTGCTTTATATTAGACTTATAGCACTAAGAGCAGCGATATTGCTACTACGTTACTACTATTACTAATACTACTATTGTGTTTGTTGCTATTTATGTCCAGTTGCTGTCATCGTTATTCTTGTTACCGTCGATTGTTTGTCAACAATGACTTTAATTACTGATGCTGCTCACCTAGACATCAGAACTTTCCCCAGGACATAAATAATCGGAGAAAACGTTCCAACCAGGTTGAAAATTGCTTGTTTCGCACGCAGTAAACGTCCATACCCACTTTTAGATTGGTGCTTTTCTATCATGGTTAAGAAAGGAGAACAAGTATTATTCAGACGTGGTCAAAATACACCTTATTGCGCCCTGTTTTCAAAGAGGAGAGATCAGATATCATTTGTGTTGTTCTTGGCGAAGAAAATCGAAGAAACATTGTGTTCTTTTCATTATTGTTGTTAATATTATCTATGCTCTTACTTATATTTGATGATTCAATGTAAGTTGTCGTTGCAAATGCATGTTTTGAAACATTAAGTTCATCAAAAGCGCCTTCTATGGAGGAATATGGTATACTGTATCCTTTTCTCGCACACGTAAGTTCCTGTGCACACTCATGGTCCCCCTTTCCACGTACAAAGAATGTCAGTGCAAAGGCGGAGAGTGTAGTAAAGAATCATTAAGATCACAGAAAAATCACGGTACTGGTCGACAGTGATAATGATACACAAGTAAAAAATAGTGTTCTTGAACTTGAAATCGCGACAACAACGATTTTGGAACGTGAAGCCTGTACTGTGCAATAAAGGTCCGAATGCCCTAGAGAGAAAACTAGAGCGAGAGAGGTCACCAAGAGATGAGAGAGCCTGGAACTACCTATTCTAATACTATCATAGGTGTTGCTGTAAAACAATTATGAAAAGCACGGTCCCTCCACAAAAGGTGGAGGGAACGTGTGAAAAGTAACAACAAATAGATTCAATGAAAACAAAACACTGATTTACGGATGCATTGCATGACTCACCCAGGTTTGTAATTTTTGTGGCGATGTAGTCAGTTGTTCCCGCAAGAGACATTTGTAGAAACGAGTAACATGCCGCTACAGAGATCGGGTATCCGTCAAGGTCAAACTCAAACTCCAAGAAGTCTTCAAAAACCCTAACATAGGCCAGAAAGGTCATCGCCATAGCCATCTATTCGAATAGATATCAAGGAAACAAAATTATTGCATTATTCTTTCATTAGAGGTCCAACTATGTCAGCGCAAACATGATTATGCCAATCCTAGATATAATTCAGAAAATTTATTGGCAAATTACTATACCTATTCTTCTAGCGAAGACATCAGCGATTAAAAAACCGTAGACTTACGTTCAGTTAACACAACGCCTACTAACAAGTGCAGAAAATGGGAAGAAAGTGCCCGCTGTCAAATTGTTTAGTTAAGTTCAATCTTCACACCACTCTTAAATTACGTATATACCAGGTAATTATCGTACAAGTGATGAGAAATACATAATTGCGATGATAGACATTGTCTTCTACCTAACACAACATAACATGATATGATATGATATGATATGATATGATATGATATGATATGTATGACATGATGCGATTCGATATTATACGATATGATATGATATGATATGATATGATGCAATATGAAATATTGTTTTCATTATTTTGCCCAATTGGATAGCCTACATTTTCGAGCGAGGTCAGAAATGCAGGAATTGTCACATATAAATTAAACTTACCATCATGACAAAGTGGGCAAAATAGCTGCACAGTGTAGAAGGCAAAACACGTGTCCATGAGATTTTTTCAGTCAGAAGTACGGCTGCCCGATGGTCCACCAAGCTGTCATCAACCTTCAACTGGTTAACCTGGACGACATTTTCACCATTATGAACCCTGTCATCAAATCCAGTCAACATGCAGCGAGGAACAAAGCAATCTGCCTGGAGGCTTTCCGCAGAAGACTTTCGGCGAGGAATTTGCTTTGGCAGGTCGGGATATGACTTGCACTTTGCCATCCTTATGTTAATGTTCATGACAGTAAGTGTTTTTTTCAGGAGGTCGAACTCTTCGGCTGACAGTTGGACAGGGGGCACAGAGTAGCGAGGTACGTAACCATAGACCCTTAGATGGGGCATGGACGACTTCTTACGGCCAAAAGACGGAAGCTTTGCTCGTTGTAGGTAGGGATGGGATTTGGATTTTGGCACGATTGGGAGAGCATGATAAGGTTTGGCGCTGACGTCACTCTTACCGACGGCTTGGTCATCATCATAAGTTTCGTTCACCGGATAGTCCAGGGCTTCGTCACAAACGGTCGGGGAATCAGCGATGCGTTCCAACACAAAGTCAATCAGACCGCTTTCTCCGACCAGCTGATCGCTCTGGTTGTTCCAAAGAGCAAAGGCACTGACAAGCGGAGTTGGCTCGTGTCGGGCAGAACCACCAGCGGCAAGGACCTCCAACTGCCTGTCCAACGGTGAACCCTTAAATTCAATCGGCAAAAGGTTTATAAACGGCAGCGGAGCTGGAGGCCTGACATTTTTCCTTGGTCGATCGACTCCAGTTCCTGACCGTGGACTGATGATCATCCCATGTTGGTCACGGGGGAGGAGATGCAAGTGAATCACTTCAACTTGTTCATCCGCGTCCCCTTGGTCTCTGGAGCGTACCTCCAAGATGGTACTTCCAGCATCTAGATCGGGAGGGAAATTAAAGAAGTAAAACACATTTGAAATAACATGATATACTTCAGGATGATTATAGCAGTTTGTGCCGTCGTATGAAAATTTATCATTCGGGCTTATAGATATTAATAATGTGCCTCTAGGCTATTTCAAGGTACATGTAAAAAACTGCAGAAAAATTTGCAATCACAGTGATTCATCTTTAAGATACTACTTTTAGTATGAGTACGTAAAAATTAACTAAAGGTTTTATTCGCATAGCAAAGTCGGGTATACCACACCGGAACATCGAAGCGTTCCGATAGGAAGTGTCATATGACAAGATTGCGACTTACCGTCCTGTACTGGCCATGGCTTGCCAGTCGTACGATGAAAGAGAAAGGTAAGATAGCTGATGATAGTGAAGAGACCCATGTCTCACACTATTAAAATCATCAGTGACTTAAACGAGATAAAGCGGAAGGCGGTCATCCTTGGATGAGAGTACGTAGGCGAATGATGTTTTTCGTTGCTGTAGAACCTTTTATATGCTCATTGTGACGTCGAACGCGCGGCCAGAACGCGCGCATCTTTGTGACGCAACCAATAGTTCGCGTGGTGCATGATGCCCACAGTCATTATCAATGGCACTGTGACGGATACCATCATTGTGCATCATCTCACGAGTTGTCACTTGATAAAACATATTCTAAACAGTACCCGTTTCTGTGTAATTCTCGATTGTTACGTTTTTAAACAACTTTCAAACAAATTAGTTTTGAAAATTCGTTCCTCGTCCCTTTTACAACGCCCTATGAAATATTTTTGACAATGCGATAGGCTAGTCAGAGTAGAATTAAGCAATAACCCCCGCCGCAGGAGGGTATACACGAGATTTTGGTACAATGTGCGACATATAGCACGAGCCGATAGGCGAGTGCTATATGGAGCCGGCAAAATCCAGGGCGGGGTCATCGACCCTCTTTACACAGTATCTATCTCTGTGCCTCATTGTCAAGGTGGCCCTGTTTCGTTTTAATTTTATCCCATCAAGATCTGATCATCAAACGTTTGCGGAAGAGCCAAATGTGTCAGTCACAGCAGGAAGTGACGTACATGATGATAAATGTTAGGTATCCTAGCGAATGGATGAGGTCGGTTGCTATGCCTACACAGACTTGTTGTTATCGGTCAGAAATGTGATCGCTGATTGGTCAATGAGGGAACGCTACAACATTGATAGTGACTTGGTCGGAAATATACCGTTAAGGGACCGTTCAGTTTTTACGGCCGGGGGTGGGGCCGGCAAAATCCAGGGCGGGGTCATCAAAATTTTGGAATCCGCGAAGGGGGGGTCATCGCTTTTTCACTGGTAGGAAAGGGGGGGTCACCACATTTTCAAAAACATAATACCTAAAATAAAGTTCACTTTATGCCATGGCCATGATCAACCCTCTTCACCGGCGGGCCGCCTTTGGCGGCCCACTACAATAAATATACTTTATGTATTACCCATGACCCTCTTAACGGGCAGACGCCTTTGGCAGCCCACTCCAATTAGGTTTACTTCATGCAATGGCCATGATCGACCCTCTTTACTGGCGGGCCGCCTGCGGCGGCCCACTATTATGACTTTATTGTAATACCAAATGACCATCTTAACGGCCGGACGCCTTCCGCGGTCCTGTCCAGTAAAGTTTACTTTATGCAATGGCCATGATCGACCCTCTTCACCAGCGGGCCACCTTTGGTGGACCATTAGAATAAAGTTGACTTTACGTAATGGCCCATGACCCTCTTAACCGGAGGGCTGCCTTTGGCGAACCACTCCAATAAAGGTTACTTTATACAATGTCCATGGACATAAGTTGTCTATGGAAATGAAGTTAAAAATTGCCTTACAGTCGTCCTAATTAATAGACGTTTGCATGGATGTGGCTGAGAAGTTTGTGCACTGGCATCTCTGCTACACAAATAAAGTGTGCCGCGTACCGGAGTTCAAATCCAAACTGTGCGGGAAAATTTGACATATGGGTTTTGGTTATTTTTCAGCGGGGGGGGGGGGGGGGGTCATCAATTTTTTTCGTCTGACAAAGGGGGTCATCTTTTTTTCACGAAAAATGCAGGGGGGCTCTATATTTTTTTGAACACCGGCGACAAGATTTTGCCGCCCCCCCAAAAAAAACTGAACGGTCCCTGAAAACCACTTGGTTTGACAAGATCAACACCAATTTCCTATTACGCAATCGAGTCAATATCTTCAACAAACGATATCAGTGATTTAGTAAAATTTCAGTCCCTTTCTAAATGTGTTAGGCTACGATATCTTGTCGGAGAATTACGAATTGCCATGCGACACCATTTACCGGAGAGATGTACTTCTGTGTAATGTGCGCGTATCTGCCTTTAATAATACATGACAAAGCAAATATTTAGGTTTTATGATTTTGCCTTTGACACATCATGACGAAATGTTTGTAATTTTGTTCCGCGTTCAACATAGACGCAATGTTAATTAACATGACACAAAATGTTTTATCGAAGCCTTGTAGTTTGACATGAGGGAAAAAGTAGAGTACAGGGCCATATTTACACCTTTTCATTGATTTATCATCAATGTGACCATTGTCATAGAAACAAACGCAACAAAACGTGAGTTCTCACCCTGGCGTCATTTCACTCCACGTTTTACTTTCAAGCAACTGGGTAACGACTGGTTGAAAGTATAAAGGCATTGGCATTTGTATACAATGGAATGCGAAGACCAGCACGCCATCAATTTTAAATAGATGTCTTTTAGTCATCTCAAAACCACTAATATTGTCACAGTTTTAACTCGAAACTTTGATTTAAAGATCAACGTGACGCAAGACAGAAAACAGATCTAGAGCGCTTTGAAGGGTCTATTGTACTCTAGCTGCGCATATCAATAAATATATTGGATAAGTTTAAATATATGTAACCTCGGCGGAAATATAACGAATAGAGCATCAACATGGGGACATAAACATGTATGTGGAACTTTTACTCCAATAGCTTGAAGTACAAGCTTGGATCTGTGTGGAGCGTTATAAACACGAAAAATTGGAGGTTTGTCCCTTCTCACAACACACGTTCCATTCCGAGAGGAAGCAACAAGTCAAATTAATAACAAAACGTTACTATCATCACATATTAATTGCCTGTTTCAAGTGCGATACAATTGCCAAATATAATCAAGACTTTATTATTACTCAATGCACTGTAAACCTCGGCCGCTCACACTGAACGACATGTAAACGCTGCCAAGGGGAAATGCCAGCAACAGCGTGCGATTACCTACTCCCTTCTGATACGATGAACCATGTCATTAAGATAATGGATGTGTAAAGACATGTATTTACAATAAGTACAGGTTAGTTTATGGTCCGCAGCACGTTTCTGCCTTTTATGGGTGAAATCGAAAATGACGTAATATAATAAATTTAACCAACTCGCGTGCACATAAACATCATCTGAATATCTATTACAAATCCAACGATGATATCTAGACATTTGAAAATGTTCGCAAGATCTCTTTTCCAGCATACAGTCATTATATTCTCTCTCTCTCTCTCTCTCTCTCTCTCTCTCTCTCTCTCTCTCTCTCTCCCTCCCTCCCTCTCCCCCTCTCTCTCTCTCTCTCTCTCTCTCTCTCTCTCAGACATAAAATTAATGCAACAATTACAGATAATGGAAAATAGATCTTTGTTCTTTTGTGTGTAGATAACTCAGTGAACGCTAACTATTGTCTAGGAAGCTCGGCAAATAAATTATGAACGGTTTATTCTCACTCAGACAGATTGAGTGAATAGTCGATTGGCTCATTAAAGGGCAGGGTAGTCGTTGGCGTGGTTCGCGGCACAGTAAATGATTGGGCGGATGTCACATCTTTTACTTTTGTTCATGGAAGAAAGTTAAGTTGCGATGGTAAATAAGTGTGCCCTGTGACGAGTATTTCAATACCATTGGAATTCAAACAAAACACTTTACAACACGTGCGAAGGTTAATTTGATATAAATAAATATATTGAAAGACTTCACTTGAATGTTGATAATGCAGTTAGTGCCCTTTTTTCTTCATACCGACATCTCTCGAGCTCAGTAAACCATACTACCATAAACGATCTACAATAATCTTACAAACTGAATAGATTTTGTCGTCACAGACATGCGCTGTTCAATCACAGTCACCGTAAACTTAGAAATCGAAGTTACGTATACACAATACAGTCTTGTCAACGCATGGATTCAACAGAGTGCTGACTTCATAATAACCTTCACAGACGTTTCCTATCTATATTTACCGACAAGATATGTCCACTGCGGATGGAATTTCACAAAAATTGCCCCCACGCAACAAATACCGTAAATGAGAATAAAAATCAGTAATCATAGTTTCAAATTCCACTGACTTAAAATTCCTTGTCACATACAGGCAGTGATACACCATAGCTAGACTCAACACATTCTTCAGTGATTTTAGAGAGACACATTTCAGAATAATTAGAGAAATTGACACAACCCCTTTCCTCTGGATCTTTGCTATTTCGTTAAATTTACAAAATGTATATTACTCATACATGCCTTTATGTCAGGATGGCAGTCCAAAGAGATCTACTTAGTCAAGTTAAAACTGTTGTCAACGAATCACAACGTCTAATGTACGAGAAATTTGAAGAAAACAGGAAGATCACGTATTGTTTTATAGTTGGATGACCCTTTTTAATAGGACGAACACGAGTCATTGTCAGCCAAGGCACAGGGGATAGTTTACATGTCCATCCCCAGGGGTTGGGGGTATCAGGTGTCTTGATGTTAGGTTTCTTCTTGCCATTGTTTATTGATTGCTATTATTTTATTTTAATACGTTTGACTATGATATGATATTGCCTATAAATATTATACTACAAACCTTGTGTCTTGATCTTATCTCTTTCACTGTGTCATGTGTTTGTCCTCTGACAATCTTACGCGAAGTTTTATCACTGTGTTGTCTATTATCCAATGTGTTTGATTACCTAATGCGCCAAAGCAAGCAAGGGTGCGTTAATAATCTGTGCACGTGTCACCAGATATAAACCACCGGTTTAACGTTGACAGAGTCAACAATGAACGAACTTGCAAGGGTATGACCACAGTCCCTCTTTAGAGGGACCATGGTATAACAGAGGAAATAATGGCTGTCAGCTGTGCAGATCGCATCGTTTTGATTTGTCTCTCTGTGAAGTAATGGTCGTCGGAAACATATTATAATTATGCCATCCACTATGATATTATTTTTAATCTAGAAGAATCGAAATGTCTTACGATTATTCCAGTTGGGTTTAATATCCTTCCTATCCCCCGTGTTTACATTGATGAAACTAGTTTTTCTTTTTCGATAAGCGTTTCTATCTTGGAGTAATTATAGATTTCATGGGCGATGATGACGATGACATTAAGCAACGTATTAGGTCTTTCCATGCTAAAGCGAATTATTCGTGAATTTTAAAACTGTTTTCAGCTTAACTTGTCAAAATGACGCTGTTTCAAGCTTATTGTTAGTCTATATATCATTCTCACGTATGGAGTTTCTTTACGAAGAATACATTGATAATGCTCGCGTTGCTTTATAGCAGCGTTTTTCGTACACTTCAAAGTGTCGATCGAAAAAGTCATTATCTGTAGTACTTATTTTAATTGTAATATAATTACTTTTGAAAGCAAACAACGTAGGTTTGATCTGATATCGAAACAAAGTGATAGTATCGTAATTAGTGCTGCTTTGTCTATGTTTGTACGTGTTAATAGTGCTTTTGAAAAAAAGATTTTGTAAAACTTGCGCTTACAGTGTTTTATGTATATTTTGTTGTTTGCAGTCTTGTTTTTCTTTTTATTGTTGTCATAAGAGCTCGTACTCGAATTAAAGCAATATTGCGATTGCTATGTGACAAACTTGTCTGCAAGTGGCTGTTCACAAGCATGGCATAGAATAACAGAAATGTATCAATTATCAGTCACTGAACCCTACTTAATTATATTTCGAGCAACAATTCCGGCAGAGATATTACTCTGTGATCGATATAAAGTAAATAGAACTTGAACTTTAAAAATCTATTCTTGGCAACATCTGACATCATCCGAAAATAGTACTGTACTGCCAGGACTACTTGAAAAAAGAAACCTTAGCTCCTTGCGCAATCCACTTTTCGCGTAGGTATATCACTTATGATCATATCCCGGACGTTGCAGATTGTTTGGTATCATGCTCGGGGCGCCCAATGCGGGTCGCGCGCTGGTCATCTTTTTGGAGCAGTGTCTGGTGCCCTGTCTCGAACTGACCGTCTTCCGACCCATACGCTCCTTGCGTTCTATCTACCGTTCCACAGTATCTCCCCACCGCCACCCTATTTTTTTTGCTTTATTTACACTTATGACAGCGAGAAAATTATTCACAGTGAAAACATGTGTAGATTTCCTGTCAAAGGAAACAATGGAGTGTGAAAATGAAACAAAAGACGCGTTAAAGTTTGGAATAACTGCAAACCACACATTACTTGCAGGACAGTTTTTGTAGTTTGCAAGAGACCCTGGTAAATGTTGTCAAATTGGTGATGATTTTCACTGTTTTTTTATGTTTATCGCTTTTCGACACCGATAGATGTCGGTATACGCAGTTTCCATTATATCTGAACCTGATGGAATTTCATTGTACAAAACTTGCGAATTGGCACATGACTTGGATATATTTTTGTGATTACTTTTGTCTGAGCGAATATATGTCGTGCACGTGAAACCATAGAAGGTAGTACCCTCTAATGTGTATGGTGAAACAAAGCATAACTTTGTAGAAATTATAGCGAGTGGCCTGAAATGAAATTATGGCAATTTTTCCTTCGAAAACGAGCACGAGGGCGCTCCCTGCCATCAAGGGAACCGATAGCAGTGAACGCCCAACCATACCTAATACGATTGAACGGTTAAAGGCGGAGCCTTCCTTTAAAAGGACGCCAAGCTATGGCGGCGTTCACTGTGTAAGTGGACACCAAACAGGCAACACACGGGCACTCGCTCCAGAAAATGCCACTTTTTAGTTTTCCCCGGCTGCAAAAAACACAGACAGACTGCCAAGCGGTCAGCTCAAAGTTGCTGCTGATCGAAATCTGTGGTTATATTCAAGGTCTAACGCGAGTGGAAGACAATTCTTTAGGAAATTCGAGCGTTTGTGGAGGGGAATCAATGACCGTTGGCGAGTTGAACCGACCCGTCAATCAAAAGCTTGCATAAACTCTGTTTGCAGGATTAGCAAAATGTGACAAAAGGTTGAGATCAGTTTGTGTAATTAATCTTATAGAAATCAAACATCGTACTGGCCAGGTGTTTGACTAGGAGGAGAACTCCACTAATGCGAGAACCTGGGATTGAAAAGTGCGGTGTACATATAGGAAATTAAAGTTACTGGCCCGCGTCTTTAGGAACAGCAGGGCATCTCCGCCATGGAAACTGCTGGTCTCGGGCCATTGGGTTACCGTGAATTTCGCACGCTGGCAATAAGACATTAAAATCAAGGGTACGTGGTATAGTGCCACCACAACTCAGTAATATAATTTAACATATAGTCAACTCTTTCGTGAACAAACCCGTCGCCAGTTTCCTGAGCTCTCGACCATTGAAATCCACGCACTTTTGGTAGGATAGCTCCTTCGCACTGTAAATAACGGCATAATTCCCATTTACAAACATTTAATTCCAATCCACGCACTTTTTGTACGGAAGATTTCGCCCCTAACAATCTGGCACTCTGCCGTTTGTGCCGGCCGCTGGCTATTGAAACAAACCATGGAGGTAGTCTCTCTTTCTACCTCCATGAACAAACGTACTTTTTGTACGGAGGATTTTCAACCAATTATCAGTTACATCTGGATGGGTGGATACATCTATTGTCTGGTGCTCACCGATGGCCATTCAATTCCACGCACTTGTTGCACGGAGTATGATCAGTTTTTGGCACCCCGTCGCCTGCTACACGCTGACAACCATCCCAATGTGATTCCAAATGCACACATTTTTCACAAGAAGACTATCAGTTTTTCATCTTTCACAAGAAGACTATCAGTTTTTCATCGGACATACCTATTATCCTGTACCAACAACTCGTAATTCCAATCCGCGTTGTCATGTCAATGATCCAGCGAAAGAAGCAATTGGCGGAAACGTTGACATCATGCAATTGACATGACAGGCCAATTTCCTATCAACGAAGACTGCACTCACCTCACCATCCGTCGCGACTGCATCTGCTAGCCATCACCTTCAACAGAACCGCACACCGTTATCATCCGTCACTTCTCAACCTGTTTCTGGTCAACAGTCCAAACCAAATAGAAACATTGAGTACACAATATACGCAAATTGTCCGAGTTGAAGTAGAAACTATAAAAAATCAGGTGGTAAACACAATTATGAAAAGCCTCCGCTGGACAAAATATTGTGAAAATTCTAGCCTTTCCCCAAGACTGTTTATATATGTGTGTGTGTTTTTACTGTTTATATATGTGTGTGTTTTTTTACTGTTTATATATGTGTGTGTGTTTTTATTGTAAGTCAGGAGCTTTGTGGTGCCGAAAGAAAATTTTCCATTTGTGGATGTGCGTGTTTCATTAATGGACAATAAAGTAGTTTGAATTGAATTGAATTGCATGTGTATGAAAGTTTCGTGTGGACATTTAATGGAAAAATGCACTAAATGTAAAAAATGTATTTCGTGCATGAATAAATCTAATAATGTAAAAAAATGCAGGATTCTTGACTACCGACCATGGATCCTATTTTGGAATTAAGAGTCGGACAGAGGTAGTCGGATGGTCAGATCTGTTGGGTGGTGAAATCTCCGATATACATCGGATATTTTCCCACGATTTGACAAAGTATCGTCTAGTATCATAGTTATCGGCCCTACTAGTCACAGACAGTCAGACAGCCAAGCACTCATTAGCATATACAGACACTATCAACCGATCGCGAGTGACGTGCAAAACTTTTGAATACACTGTAAACCGGGCGATTCGGATTTGCCGTCGAAAATCTAACAAAAAGATGCGCTCAAAATACATGACATTTACCACATACGTAAATTACATGTTGACCTATGACGCTCATTGATTTTATTCCAAAATTTTCCTTTCAGGTATTTTAAAAATCATGTCAAACTGAGCACTCTCTGACACAAATTCATCAGCCGGGTTCTGGGCAATTTACTGCAAATCCAGAAAGATAGCAGAACTCAGAATTAACTGAGAGGTAGTTCCATATAAGTTCTATCGAAATAGGTACTTTCTAAGTCTTTAAATGCTTGCGTTATGGTAGGTGTCAAAATTAACGATCTGATTTCCCTACAAACTGAGAGGCCGCGTTGGTCGCCATGCTAATCAGACGAGACTAGCGATCCTGGCAGGCAGGCTATGACCTCTGCCTATTCTTAGTTTAATGTTAAAACCATAAAACCAAGAAATCTAGTTGTTGTTGTCTGTGTTGTTGTTTATGTTTATTAGCGTGATGTTGTTGTTGACAAATGAAATTCAACTAACATAAACGTTGTGTTGTGGCTGTTTCAAACGCAATGTAGATGTCATTAGAAACGCTACAAGGACACCATCATTCTTTGACACGATGTATGCCAACGTACACTCTCTCCATGTGCATGTGCACAACCCTATGACGTGAAGGAAAGACTTTGAAAAAACACTTTATTTTCTCCTGACATGCATCGCCGGGACCCCACAGCCTGTCATGAAGGAAAAACTTTGAAAAAATATTCTATTTCTCTCGACATTTATCGCCACGACTCTACGACCGGTCGCGAAGGAAAAACTTGTAAAAATACTCTATTTTGTCCCGACTCGTATTTTATCGATGTCGATACGGTCATATACTGTGAAAATATTGTATGACTTGATGATTTAGGCATGGTGCAGTACACAATATACGCAAATTGTCCGAGTTGAAGTAGAAACTATAAAAAATCAGGTGGTAAACACAATTATGAAAAGCCTCCGCTGGACAAAATATTGTGAACGACCTCCCAGAAAGTTATTATAAAATCTGAAGTTGTCGGCGATCTTTGAATCTCAAGGAATCACTCATCAGGCTGTACATAGGTAACCATGCTTAGAGGCAATCTGAACATTGCTAAAATGTCCAGTGTTTTTGTAAATTGTTCTCTTACATTAATTCGATTGTAAAGGATATATCCTTGGGCCATTTCCCGATTTTTATGATTTCAATTTGTTTTGTCAGACAAGACGACTACATATTTAACAGGCTAAAAAAAGTGCAGAGAAATTTTAAACAGTTGAGAGCAATTTCAAAAGCGCAAAGAATTTCAAACAGAGCGAAGATTTTTACACAGCGCGGAAAGTTTTGAACAGCGCCGAGATTTTTACACACCACCGAGATTTATTTTAGACAGCGCGGAGATTTTTGAACAGCACCGAGGTTTTTACACAGCGCGGAGAATTTCCAAGAGCGCGGAGATAAATTTCACAGAAAGTTATTATAAAATCTGAAGTTGTCGGCGATCTTTGAATCTCAAGGAATCACTCATCAGGCTGTACATAGGTAACCATGCTTAGAGGCAATCTGCACATTGAAATGCCCAGTGTTTTTGTAAATTGTTCTCTTACATTAATTCGATTGTAAAGGATATATCCTTGGGCCATTTCCCGATTTTTATGATTTCAATTTGTTTTGTCAGACAAGGCGATCGTAACGACTACATATTTAACAGGCTAAAAAAGTGCAGAGAAATTTTAAACAGTTGAGAGCAATTTCAAGAAGCGCAAAGAATTTCAAACAGAGCGAAGATTTTTACACAGCGCGGAAAGTTTTGAACAGCGCCGAGATTTTTACACACCACCGAGATTTATTTTAGACAGCGCGGAGATTTTTGAACAGCACCGAGGTTTTTACACAGCGCGGGGAATTTCTAAGAGCGCGGAGATAAATTTCACACAGCTTGGGGATTTTTACACAGCGCGGACAATTGTCGTTTTCGCCCATCATAATCGAGCGACACGATGACATCGTACAAACGAGGCAACGCGACGGGCAACTCAAGTCGCTCGTTGCACTCCGTCGATAGGGTCGATCGGATATCATCGAGAGTTTGGGAGGGCCTAACACGAAATACATTCTTTACATTTAGGCGTAATACATTTTACTCGATGATTGGGACTTGGACAGAGGACCGATTGGACATCATCATCAGTTTTGGCTGGTCTTGCGCGAAATACATTCTTTAGGCCTACAACAATAGACTATACTAGATTTTTCAAATAGCGGGTAAATATCCAATATATATTGAGCATTCCTCACTTTACAGATCTGAGCAAGCCCGATATCCTAAGTTCGACCCAAACTTCGAAAAACAGACGATATTATAGATTTATCAAATCGCGGATAAATATATGCTTTTTTTTTCAGGTATCGCAAGCTGGTAGATAAATACAATATCCCTCTTCGACAAATGATCGCTGATGGCATCGGTGACATTGGGCCTTAGTTAGTGACCACTACCTATCTGACTTACAGATTGATATATGGCCGGTGCCACATGTTGGGCAGGATGCGCTTACTATTTTCGAAACACCTGACATCACTTCTTGGTCTTTTGGGCAGAGGTCCATATATCTTTCTTTCATGAATTTGACTTTGTTTGTGTACCGTCTATATACTGTCTGTTCTGTGCTGTTTTGTGTCTATGTTTACAACTATTGTCTTACGAATTCTGACCTAGTGTTATTGGATTATGGAGGTATGATTGCGATTATTATCCGATATGTCAGCGATTTCGATCTGCCAAAGTTCGATTTACATGGTAACACATACAATCGGTCAATCATTCCGTATCATTCACAAACCAAAAATTAATATTAAGCTACTGATGAACAAAACTGTTTTCGAAATGTAGCGTTGAGGGATCGCAGGGTCACTTCAACTTAGTGTCTCCAATCAAGTTCGGGGTCTTTTACAAGTACAGTGGCTCCCTCCACGGAATTATACACAAAACGCAAACAACCAAGATATGTGTGGAGATGCTTTCCCAATATTATACATATCTTGGTTGAAATTGGTATGGTTTGATTTCAGTAGGGGAAAGTAATAATCGATGTCAGAAATATACCTGTCCTAACTCTCTATAGTCGTCTTACGTACGCTCTGAACTGTTGACGCATATTGACAGTATTCCTCTCCCTGATAGCTCCAATCGTCTGTATCGCCGATGACGTCAAGCACGCTGCTACCATGAGCCCTTTCGCAATTAGATTCCGAGCATAAATGTCGTCAACTTCAACTTTTCTTTTCATCGCGCCATAGTTGTCAGCGCGTGCAAGTATGTGGCAAATTTGAGCTGCTTTTTATTCAAGGGTTCTATCAGAAGGGATAAATGATGAAAGTCGCTGAATAGGTTTCCCTTTTATGGGGGCTTTTGGCACATACCATTATCATGTACGTATGGCAATTATCAGTAGTGGCATCCCTAAAAAACCTATTGAGGCGGATCTGAAAACAAATACCACCGTTATTTGTGAACGCGGCCTTAGATATCATTCTAACAGACAGACAGACGGATAGACAGATAGACAGACAAGACATCGGATCAGACAACCGCCCAGGGTTGTGTAAGTTCAAGAGAGTCGCGGGTTGAAAAAAAACTCTCAAAGTCGCCTGGTAGCGTATCACACATGGCATATCATTCTACATAACATTCATTACGTGTGATAAGACCAAACTTCTATATATGTACACCGAGTGGCAGATGAAGAACATGAAATTCCTTCGATATTTTGAGATATTTTCCGCCGTTCATTTTTCTCACAAAATTGACATAATCATGTAATTAACCCGCCGTACCTGGATTAACCTGAATCCGGTATCCATTGGGAAAACGCAGAGAGGGCTTGTTTACGTTGCGTAAAACTTACAAATGTATATAGTCTTTTACACTCAGACGCTTGATGTCCTCCCTTAAGGTGACCGCCCTATGTTCCGACTCCTCCAGCGAACTATAGTTTTCAGGTTTTCAAGTGCTATTTACAGTTAAATAGATAAATGTGTAAAAAAGTTTTAAATGTTACTGTAGATGCCGGACTTCAATTTTTGCCGCTGGTTGGTGGTCGTGGTCCAACAGACGTAAATCGTATAAGTTTGCACCGGAATAAAGATTTGATCCATTCCTGATGATCCATATTTTATGATCTACTCTTTCGTAAAGTAATGGGAGTTTGACCTCTACAAAGCGATTACTGTGTCATATTTATTTGCGAAATAAAGACCACACTGCATTTGATTGTAAAGTAATACAGCAGAATCCACTTCATCTCAACATATTCGTGTCATAGGGACACCCTTCTCATCAAGATTAGGATTATGAAAAAATAAGAAAGCCATAGGACCTACTCTTAATCCGTTATTTTATTTTACGGCCAGTTGCATCTGTGAGCTACTAACTGAAAAGCGGTACTGGTAAGTATCAAGGAAACATTTGTTCAATTAAGATATTTTACCACGATACGTATTCTACATTATATTGTATATGTTGATACGTTGACAGTTACTGATAGGACTTACGTTTTGTTTTGTTCTTTTGTTTTCCCTTTCGATTGTGTTATGTTATTTTTCGCACAGCGAGATATTAATTGCGAAAATAATCATTTTTATCAAAGCCACATCGCCGAACATGCAGTCACTGTTTCTTCAAGTTGCAAGTTCTAGATATTTTTGCTTTGTTCCTTAATCGGGCCCAGTATCAGATCGGGCAATTAATAAAGCACATAAACATTTACTGCAAGGAGTATTTTTGAAAATACAGTGTCGGGGATTATGCAGGGACTTTAATCACGGTCAATAGTTTTGTCATAAAGGAAGAAACTGAATATCACCTGTCAGGGCTCGAAATTAACTTTTCTCCCTGGTAGTCCACTTGGGCTACCATTTTCTGAAGTTGGTAGCCCAGTGGCAATGACTAGTAGCCCATGCATATTTGGCTATTTTTCTTAATTCTGCCCATGAAGTGAATTTTCTAGTCATATGATGTGATTATTACATGCTTCATTTAATATCGAAAGTTGCGCGCTCCATAGGATTCGATGTTAACTCGACGGTGACGTTGCGGGCCGCATACTTATTATTTGACTTAAAGTGAACCGGAACTATTTTCAGCATGACAACTTCGGGATTTAAAAAAGAATAAAATTACATGTTTTACATAGGAAATACTGTTTTCACAAAATTATGCGAAAAAATTCGACAAACCGCATAACAGTGATATAATATATCAATGTGCCGTTCGATGATTAAAATGATAAATTAGAAACAATTTAAAGCATATAATTGTCATATGTATGTGACCAAAAAATTTTTGAATGGAAATTATGCAAGAGAGGCATGTAATAAAAATATCATAGCCCAAAATAGGGACTATGTAAGCTCGGGGTAGGAGACCATTTGCCCTCCTTATGTCGGGCAAATGGTCACATACCCTAGGGCACATAGTCCCAATTAAGTTTGTGCAATATTTAAGCAATAAAGCACACCCAGCGATGGTATACCACGAGATTTTGACCAGTTCACCACATTTATGCACGAGCGTTAGCGAGTGCATATATGAAGTGAAATGGTCAAAATCGAGTGGTATACCGTCGCTGGGTGTGATTTATTGCTATTATATCTTGACAGTATATTGAAATTCTGGCATGGAACGTCATAAAAGGACTTTACCTCAAGCCGAGAGCTAGTGCGTATGCCAGCCGTGGTATATCGCCAATATACCACGGTTCTTTTCGCGTCTCGACCAATCAGATCGCTGTATTTGCACCATCAATATACTGGTGTGATATAATATATAATATTGAACATCTTTAATACCCGTTTTACTCTCAGAGTTGAATGCCAATTTTGATAGTCGTCATGACAAAAACACGACCTTCTTTCTGTGTCCAGCTCAGTTTGACTGCATTTTAATAGCTCACCCCAAAGTGACAGACCGGGCATGCCATGTCAAGTACTGACTGAATTTCAGGTCTCAGGCTTTGGTAGTCCGTGTGGACTACCATTTCATGGATTTTGGTAGCCCCAGAGAAAAGTTGGTAGTCTGTGGACGCGGGACTACCGCTAATTTCGAGCCCTGCCTGTATATCAAATATGCACCCCTTATAAAATCCTAGGAATACTTGTGTTTGGGAATCTTTACATTGAAACATTATCACGAGAATTACTTCAATGTTCTCCCTGTCTATTGTATGGTTCCCATTTGTTAAATTTATTTAATTTTACGTATAATATCGTCAAGAATATCGTTCTAACATATCTCAATGGAATTAATTTCAGCCTATTTCTGGGTTTGATTTTCACAACAGGCACAATCGGATGCAGTGGGCATGCGTTGTCTGTTTTGAAATCGGTAACAAAGTCCGCCATGTATACATCTTGAAATCGATTTCTGTGAATATCCTAAGTATAATCATCTCTTTTTGATGTAATATCTTAACACTATTGTTTGGGTACAGACCGCTCTAATTGAGTATTTTTCTGTACATTTATGTTTTTAAATAGAACTGAAAATACTTAAATTTGGTACAAATGTATACCCGTCCTCTAAACATGGACTTTCCGATAGGATTTTACACATTTTGACACTATGTGTTGGAACATAGGGATGTCGCGTGTCGGAACATAGGGTTTTGGGAACATAGGGGTGGAACTCCCTGAGAGCTGACAGCATCTGATTCGATAACGGCCTTGCTCTATCACACTGGGGCCTGAAATAAAGTCTTCAATAGCCGCATCATCATTGCCTGCAAAAACTCTACCCGTTGTAGTGAGCGATGTTGTGCCGAACACGTATCGCTTGAAATCACCTATCACCGAAGTGTCGGACGTAAAAGAAGAGTCGGTGTCAAGTATTTTACGCCGTTTATAGGCGTGTGGTGGCATCCTGATCAAAGCATCGTGTTTCTGGTGTTTGTCTGTTATGCATTCGCTATTGCTATAATAATAAGAAAACAAACGATGACAATGTATACCTATAAACGGGACATTCAAAACTCAACTGCAATGCGCCATATGTCAGAGGTCAACAGGTCAAGTTCATGGAGCGCAACATACCACAGTCCCTCTACTCATGCCATAGCAGGAGGGACTGTGAACACACGGAACAAAAACACGTATTTATCGACGTGTACATTTGTTTTTTTCTCCATAAAGTGAAAAGGCGAAATATTTGTATCCAAAATAAGACAATAAATCAAAAATCTCTGCGTAACATGAGCCACGACCTTACGATCGGTCGTGGATTAAAATATCGGAGAAAAATTCAACACTTTACAGCTACTACCCAACGACCCGTTTCGAAGGGAAAACTTTGAAATATTATACTTTTAATAAATAGAACGAAATATTCTGTCCGAACAAGATATGCACACCGATTCAAGGTGAGTAAATCAGATTTACTGCTGTGTAGCTTTCACACGGTTAAGTTTTGATGCACATGATGTGGATGTAAAGCAATAGCAGAGCCGTTGAATGTTCCCTAAACGGTATATCGGTGTCTCACAATCATACATGTTAGTTATATTTTGTCGGTATTTCTTCAAGTGCAGCACGTTATCGGCACCCTGACATGTACTGACGCCATATAATATGCGGATTTATTTCACCTCTCAGTCGTACTCAAACTCTACTTTTCTTGCCGGTCATTACATTCGTGCCGTAGCTTCCGAAGTCGATAAATTGTTCAAGAGGAACGGGGAGAAACTCGCTGTTCATTCATTGCCAGTGGCAATGACGTTTTCTTGAAAACTTGTAGTGGTTTTATAAGCCTTCCTGTCCCTCACCTTGATGTTACCGAAGTAAAATAATCGTCGATGAGTCTGAAATAAATGATTGGTTACTTCACCACAGAAATATCTGTGCTTTTTCCTAAAAGGACACTGATGAATTAATTTCCACAGCGTAGGTTTACTGCGTCTTGTTTTATGACCGATTCTATTGCATCCCGCATTTCTTCCGCTGTCTTGTGTGTGAAGTATCGTAGCATTCTGGCATGATCGTAGATTGCAACGTATTCACTCCTACAGAATTTCAAATAATTTCCAAAAGAGTGATTCTTCTTTCAACATTGTCATATCGTCTCGTGCGAGCCAATATACCGACTCCATGGCTGATATGATCTCTTTATGATTTTCTGATTTTCGAGAGCCTGTTGTACTGAAATTTTGCCACAACGCAATTTCCTTGATAGCTTTTGTGATCAGCAAGTGTCAAATTACTTACAAAATTATCCGGTTTTCTCTGTAAACGCACTTCATATTCCTTGTCAAGGTGTAACTTGCAGGACATCAGCCAAGGCGAATACTTGTCTTTCGTCAGCCGAGTTTCGTCAAGGTGATGATGCAGCCTCCATTCTGTCATCATCATAAAATGACTAGGATCACAGTAGATGATGGGGTCACGTCAGGACATTTATTTGATGGAGTACTGCTGTTTTCACTGTATGCGGAAAAGAAGCCAGTGATCCGCCTCTGGTTTTCCGTACCCACCATGGTCCGATGTTCTCAGTACGCTGTTTGAGAAGATGCACATGACTTCAGGTAACAAAAGCCCAACAATAGTAACGCCGCGATAAACCTGTGATTAGTCAAAACCACGTCAAAGCCTAATCAGAAAAACCCCTACGGCAATGTTAATTACGTCAACAAAACTGTCTCTAGTGCCATGGTTACAGTGGCAGAAATGTCAGTGCAACGGTTGCTATGCTTCGTCCAAAATAAACTTGCAACATCATTACGTCTTGTATTGTATTGTACAGAAACAATGAATGCCAAGCTCTGAGGGCTCCAGAGAGCATTACGCTTAAAAATGCGGGACAAATCATCAAAACGAGGTGCGTCTATAAAACGGAGTGTGACCGCAACACAGACGAGGCCTACTATTTACTGACTTGTGACTGCCCGGGGCATATCAGAAAGCATAATCAATATAAGATTTAGAAATCTCGTTACATATGTGTACGTAACATTTTGTGCAAAATTAAAGCTAGCTACCTTGAATTCATTATTGCATAAAAATCCTACAGTAGGCCTATATAGCTATGTATTAATTGTAATGGATGTTTCTGTTACCAGTATTTATTGAGCCGACTGCCACTAAGTAATAAAGCATTTTTTTCAAGAAAATAGTAAAAATTGATCAAAAGTGACAGCTTCTGGTCCTTTATGTATACTTCATTGTAACTACAACTGTGCCAGACACTCTAACTCATGGAAGTAACTTCCATGCTCACGTGATACATGAACAGATGACTTTGACCAATAAACTACAATCAGCGACGGTATACCTCGAAATTTTCACCAGTTTCTAACGTAAATGCGCGAGCGATTCACATGTAGCGACTGTAAATATGGAGTGAATTGGTCAAAACTGGTATACCTCATGTTGCATGTGTTGAGGTATTTCATAGATGTTAAAGCCAGGCAATATATTGAAGTTCTGGAGTAAAAAGTTACAAATACGGATATTTCTCCAAATGAGAGTTCTTTAAACACTGCTATATCCTGAATTAAGAACGAATTTCTCAACTAATCAGATCACGTGTATTTCCCCGACCATATACCAGTACACTATATTATGGTACTCGAATCTAGATTTCTAAAATGCATTCTATTGGTGCTATAGTGTTAGCAACAATCAACAGGTGGTTGTGGACACCCTGTCCAGGCATGCAGCATTTATCATCATTGTCAATTTTCCAAGCAAGCTAGAACACCCGTTCATGTATTTGAGGTTTCGCTGAGTCAGTTAACCTTAAGTTTGATAAAAAAAAAGAAAACTAGTGTGAAAGAACATTTTAACAGTATATTTCTTTGACTTCTTGGTAACAGTAGCCGTGCTGCAATGTATTTTTACTCTTTTCAACTGGTAATCGAATTATGACTGTGATGACTCAGCAAAAACTGAATGAGCGAAACCCAGAATACATGAGTGGGTGTTCAGAATAGAATGCAGACTGGGGACAGATATTTGGACTAAAATTTTGCCAATACTTTTCAGATCTGCCGATTATGGGAGCTCCTTTTATCTTAAAGCTCTTGGAGTAATAATTTTCAGCATCTATATTTTCTTAAAATCGAAAATTATATTTTCCCCATAAAGCTTAAACACCAGGATGACGGACATTTTGAATTTCGATTATTGGTACATGTCAGATATTTTGTTTTTTCCAGTTCAAAACTTTGCACGATGACCTGTGCTTTTTAAACTTGATTTTCTAAGGAAACAACTGAAAGTTTAATCGTGTGAAGAACAAATATTTAGTTCTTTTGTTTCGAAGCGTATATGATCCAAGTTCCCTTTCTTTATAATTGAAGATGATTTAAAATTTCTTTGCAATCCCCTTGCCAACGAGTTCAAGATATAATCTTATTTGATGAAAATTCAGAAAAACTCCATGTTACAAAATTCAATTTTAAGATCTAGATGAAAACTGTGCCAAGTTGAAGAGTTGAGATTCTTAAAAGTAACCGAAACTCCCTATTTAAAGACGATGTGTAGATGAACTGGCCATATTCTCTTTGCAGTACAACGTTTGGGTAGACTTTTGTTTTTCACGAAGACTGAAAATTGTGAACACACTGGTCAAGTAGACCAAGCATCAAAAACTTGCTGTAAAATATTTAGAAGTCTTTAAAAAATTGACAGCGTTATAGCTTGCTTCGGCTGCAGGAACATGTGGTGGATATCACGTTGATTTGAGTTTCCTCTTGATAGTGAACTGACATTGTACAATGCCTCCAACGGTGAAAAACATCAAAGTTGGTCAGTGTAATTGACCTCAAGACCCAAATGTCATGACTCCTAATATATAGTCGATCAGAACGTTGAATGAACTTGTGAATTATCAATGATATGGAACGTTATTGCTCGTTGTTTGTTTGGTTGGGGAGAAAGCTGTCTGTTTTCTACTCAACAGTCATTGTGGTGACATATCGCTTGGAATTCGTTGAAAGCTAGTCAATATGTTGTTTTCTACTCAACAGTCAGTGTGGTGACATTTCGCTTGGAATTCGTTGAAAGCTAGTCAATATGTTGTTTTCTACTCAACAGTCAGTGTGGTGACATTTCGCTTGGAATTCGTTGAAAGCTATTCAATGTGTTCATAAATCAAAAAACCACATCTTTTTTACTTATCAGAAAATTGAAGTTAAGCGAGGACCAATCTGTCTGAAAATTCTACTCAAACATAAGCTTACACTTCAATAATTGGACTGGACTTTTCGACGCCTTACTTCGGTCATAAAATAAAACTTTCGATAACATTGAATTTACCGTTTGGAAATGAAATGGAAAGTAAAGATATATCTAAGTGATGAAAGGAAAGGCAAAGGGAGGAAAGGTCGCGCTAAGGAAATCAGAAATGGAAAGATGGAGCCAAGGTTAAAGGGTCGAAGTTAATCACAATGGTTTCGTTCGAGGAAATGTCGGCCTATGCCTTTTATAGTTCTTGGAAGAATATAATTTCTTGATAATGTTAGATATTTTAAGTGAATATTTAGATATCCACATCCATGTGACACACGCCTTTGTCAGAAGGAAAACCTGACGTATGGAATGATAATGCTTAACTTAAAATTATATGGCCTGAACTGTGAGGATCTTCGGTAATTTGATGACAAATACTACCAGGCATATACTGCAAAAATAGCAGAAGCCAATCTGAGCCATGCTCGTCACAAAACTCAACCTTGGTAGACTGTTCTCTAACAATTAATTAATTAAAATAATTTATTAAAACGTTTCTTTATGTGATGATTCCCGGCAACTTTAGACAGGTTTGGTTACACTTATGACTATGACACGTTCTATATTATTTTCATAACAATAGAGAGGCTAGAAATTTGTGACTAATGAGGGCGTATATTGGTGTCAATTTGGGGGACAATTTTGTATCGTCCGGTCAAAACTCTGGCAATATGACGACGGTCACTACAGACGACGCTAAGAAGATGAAAATTCCGTAACTTCGAAATTTTCTCAAAACTACGAACTCAACCCGCGGTCAAAGATTCAAAGATACACCTTGAACTTGTGGTGCTCACCATATAGTTAGATGTGAGATCGATAGCGGACGACGACTGCGTGAAACCGCTTGCTGGACGGAGAACAGTCTCTGTTGACGGCCGACAAGAAATATTACCCAACCAAAACGAAATTACTCGGAGTTACAACAACCTAACGATGTTGTCTAAGTTCAAGATTTCTGATATTTTTGTTTCTTTAATTTCAAACTGTTCTCGGAGTAGGTCTCGGCTGAAGATTTACAGACACGATCGCGGTTATAGCCTTTACAGAGACGGTAACATCGTTCACTACTGCACTGCATGCCTCAAGCCAGACGTACGCACCATGGTATCTACGTAATGAATGTTCAAGAGATGAGTGTTCATGAGAACCCCTTAGCTACCAAACCTGTTATCAGAGGAAGGTGATGTAGTGGCCCATGGATGTACCTGCGTGGCGTGACTATCGATTGTTCATGGGTGGACCATTTGATATCCGGGAGTGGGGCTGGAAGATTGATGAAGAAGCATTATTTTTTTCCTGATCCATTGTACATTGTTTTCTCCACTTTCCCAATCCTTTTTATCAAGTCTTCTAGCTGATTTTTTTTCATTGACATTTGCTGAGAAATTTTGTTTTTCGAAAATCTTCCCAGAACTCCCCTAGGATATCAAATGGTCCATCCCTTATTTTCTCATTTCCCTCATGTGCCAGATTGAAGTGAAATCCCTGACCGTTCGGTTGCAGTTGTAAAGTCAATGAATCCTCTCTCACATTAAGACCAAGTCTGGATCAGATCTACAGTTTAATTGGGTACAGAAAGATAGACAGCTTAAATGAATATTCAACCATGAAAATACTTACCCAAATCTCAGTAGTCAGTGCAGCAATGTGAAGAGACTGCATGGATCGTACCTAAGGTCAGTACTCAACCTCAAAAGCACAGTACAATAAATTACCCACAATTCTCTTTAATTATCATTGCATAACTTCATTAATATGCAAGCCACACTAACCAAAATCTAATCAGTTCTTGCAAGTAGCATATGGTACCTGTGTACCAAATCTGACTTGAATCTGTTCAGGTGTTTTTAAGTTATCGTGTAAACAGACAGAGAGACAGACAGACAGACAGACACACAGATAGACAGAGAGCCATCACTATGACATTAGCCAATGTGTGAAACGAGCTAAAAAGCAATATCCTTTTGTTTCATAAACAAGTGCAACTAGTCTCCCACTTTCCAACACATTATTCTGTATGGCTGAAGACACAATCAGTGAAAATTTTACAAAAATGCTATCTCCTTTCTCAATCATGCATTATTTTTTCAAATCATTTAAATGAGAATTGAGAAGAATAGTGTGCTTAAAAACATATTTTCAGAATTTTTACAACTAGTCTATGAATTTGTCTACACATGGGAGATATATATGGTAGACTTCACTGAGGAATCTTCAATGATACAAATCATAATGAATCATGGGAAATCTACAGTACTGTGGAAAGTGACATGAGCCAGCTGTTCTTGTTTGTTTATAGTTACCGGGCAGTTGTTCGTACTTGGGAGAGATTTGTTTCAGTGTTGCAATATTTTATTATTACCCTTTTTAGACAGACCTTAAGGTAAAAGGCCAATGACTTTGTATTGTGATTTTGTATTCAGTGCAGAGGTCTGGTAAAATAATGTTTGTTTACTCAGGAAAATTCCAAAACAATATGATGCCGAATAAATACATATATAATACCTAGGAAGATCGTTATTGTCAAAATAAATATACTGCACTGGCATAATGTTTCTTTTCCATATATTTCCTTGCAGTGAACATGGAAGTTGTAAACACTGTGATGCTTTGCTATTCCCTCTGCAAGAATGTAAGACTGCCACTCAGATAGACACACAGCCACTGGTACTGATGTACTGGGATTGTCCTTGACAGGAATCAAGCTCCTTCAAGTAGATGACATTGATATCAACCACTGTGACAGCATCTCATCAGCACAGCCAACACTGAGCAAATTTAATCCATTATCATGTCAGTCACATATAACTGATGAACAAATACTTTTCATAATTTCATGAAGGGTGATGACTGACAGGTTAATGATTTTTTAAACTGTTACATTTCCCCCGCAAACACTCACTGTGCAATACCACAGCTTATCAGTGAATTTTGTGGACTCAATGAACTCAGGGTGATATCATCAAATTTTACAAGAGAGTACTATTACAGCACAGCACACAGCAAAGATTCAGTCAGAAACTGTCAACCAGAGGAATTCTCTGCACAGGCATGATCTGGATTACAGCTACAGTAAAGCTGGTGACATTCTTAAAAAATGTCACACCAGTAGTGTAAATTTTGATGGAATTTTGTCAGAAATATTGGGAAACAACAGAAGTTTGTAAAATTAGGCCTTGATTCTGAACCTGTGACAAAGCAGCACTACCGGTATATTAGCAAATATGCCAAAGAACACAAAAATGCAAAGATAGATGATATTGGTGTCTGTCAATGTTAGCTATCCCATCATAAGTGTCAGTCCAGATGGCAGTGTTAGATCTGACTGTTGTAAGGGACTACATGTAATGTGAATATAAAGCATCACACACCCCGGCATAGCACTCCATTGGGATGATCAAAATATGATACATTGAAATTATTATGAAATCTACAATTTTGTATTTTTGGGGTAATTTTTGCCATTTTTGGATAAAAAATTTGTTTATCAAAAGCTACTTATTTGATAGCTTTGATATTTGGTATCCAGGTCCCTACGGATTAACTAAATGTAATACATTGAAACTATGATAAACTGAAATTTTGTATTTTGGTGGCTGTTTTGCCATTTTGGGTCAAAAACTTTGCTGGTTTCTATGCTATGTACATCCTTTAGTAAACACCCATTGCCTGGTCATGAGGGCTATAGCGCCCGTATATGACCCCGAGGGGCCGTGTGTTACCAGAAACACATCGCTATTCCCAAGGCCGTAGGCCGAGGGGTATTGCGATGTGTTTCTGGTAACACACGGCCACAAGGGGTAATAGACGAGTGCTATAGCCCGAAGAAAGGCCAGGCTATAGGTGTTTTATAACACACCACATGCTTATGTTGCATTGTTATATAGTTTTTATGTGTTTTGATATTTTGCACCGCAACAATCCATTGTGACAAGTTTACTGGGCGATGTTTCCACAGCGGTTTCAGTTGTACGTGGTACCACTTTCTTTCAAAAAATATGCTAAGCATACCTAACGGCATAAATAGTTACACTTTAATCTTTTCCGTCAATGAGCTGTTCAAGTTCCTATGCTGTTGGAAAATGTTGTAAAATCTGTTTTAGAGAATGTGTCGTCAACTATCCCGGACGAACATCACGTTGTAGTCACCCGCCATTGTTGCAAAGCTGCAGAGGACACTACGGTCACGTTACCGGGTACTTTTCCTTATTTAGTCAGAACTATTTCCCTAGGGAAATAGCTCTTCAAAAAAATACCTCTGACATCACTTTTGTCGATCCGGTGGAGACTAGACTTATCTATTTTCTCATCACGTGACGTATTCTGACAAATCACGACACGGAATGAGCATGTGGCGTGTTATAATTCTCTATACCATCCAAGTCTGTACTAGCTTCGGGGATATTGGCCTTGTGTTTTGTGTTTCATGTCAGAATGTCAATATACTATTATTGTATGATAGCAATACATGTTACACTACCTTAGCAATGAGTATATGATATAATATGTGATTTTGACCAGTTCACTTCATATATGCACTTGCTCTCGCTCATGAATATATGTCTTGTTCAGGTCAATATCTTGAAGTCTTGCAGTAGCTTGGCAGGGTTTATTTCATTTTATGACATTTACTAGACCAAAATTCCAAAAGAAGATGAGTTACATCCATTTGAAGATCGTAAAAGTTTGAAATTAACTTTGGCTTGATTGTTTAGTATCAAACATTGTCCTATTGTTGTTACCATAGCAACACAGTATAAACAATTGACTTCTGCATTATTAACTTCTACAGGTCCACCAGCTGTCATCATTTATTCAAAGGCACTGAGTGTATCAGGATATGACGTAAGTACTATATTATGGTATGCATTCGAGGGCTGTATCATTTACAGTGCTCATACTAGTATACCTGGGTACAATTTTTGAATTGGAATTTTATTGCACAAAATCATATGCATAAATAAATTTCATAAATTACAGACCAAACACAGGAATTGGTTGCTTATACCAGGCTATCTCTGTGTCTGCTGTTAATTCCATGGTAACTTAGATTTTTGTGGTCAAAACGATACAAATTGCAATTAACATACAGGTATGGTTTGCACTCCGGTAGTAGTGTTTTGATGTGTTGTTGTGAAACTCAAAAGTTACAAAGAAAACTGTGTATACTGTACAAATTTTCAGGTGCAAGAGTGCTTGTTTGGAAATCTGCTAATATTAGTAACTGTGTGTAGTTTTCTTCAATACTGACTTACCTCTCTGTCAGAATCGTATATATACCAAAGAGACCTTACCGGTGCATGTATATGGTAAGTCTGCGGCGTCTGTGTGTACGGTATGTTAATATGTGCGGATGTACATGTATGTCCGTCCACATCAAAAACTCCTAAACTGCAGCACCTACCATCTTAGTATTTTGTGTACAGGTGCACCCAGGGGTGGAGATGTGAATTTCTCAAAAAAATGCAAATGAGGTGAAAAAAAGGGAAAATCCTGAAAATTGCTAAAACTCTGTAACCACAGGAAAGATTTGGTTGAAACTTGATATGCAGGTTCTTTATGGTGACTTTACTTATATTTATTCAAATTGTGGTGAAATTTTGATAGTTGTATTTTAGGAGCAATTTTCCCATTTTTTGGTCAAAAAATCATTTCTCCCAAAGTACTTGTTGGATTGCTTTGAAACTTGATACACTTGATCCTTTGGTTGTCTTCTGTTTGATTCATCAAAATTATGGTGAAATTTTCATATTTGTATTTTTGGGGCTTTTTTTTGCATTCTTGGTCAAAAATATCATCTTCTCTGAATTAACTATTCTGATTGCTGTCAAATTTGTTATTCATTTACCTAGAGTGTGTCTCCACATTGTGGCGAAATTTTCATATTTGTATTTTTTTGTAAATATTTGTCCCATTTTTGGTCAAAAATCATTTTCTCTGAAATCTCTCACCTGATCACTTTGTAACTTGGTATGGATGCTCCCAGGGGAAAACTTAGTTAAGTATATTCACTGTGGCCTGCCTCATTGAACCAAATGTGAGCCAAGTTGTCACTGACGCCATGTTTTTGCATTGTGATAAAAATATGGCCTGTAGAACATACAATTCTACTGAATATCTTTGTATATCATCACAGATCTACATGTATCTGAATGTTTACAATACTTGTACGGGATTTTACATGTATCAGTGAGACAAATTCTTGTGAAAATACTCACATCTGGAATCTTGTGAACCGATGCATAGACCCTGTATCAGGCCCTGTATTTTCCACGCTGATTGAAGCTATACAGTACACAAGCGTTTCTGATTAGAAAGTGTTCAGTTACTATGGCCAGGGGTGCATCTGAGTCACAATAGGTAAACCCTCCCCACCCATTGCCCATAAAAGTGATAACCCCTGGCCCTGTCAAGATGGAAAAAATTTGAGCCGAGGCCCCCCCCCCCCCCCAATTACTTGAGTAAGTATTGATCCAATTTTGAATGGTAACACTGGTCATCTCCGGATAACGAATTCATGCAGAGAATCAGTTTTATTACCAAGAACATTTTTGTACACTGAAAACTGTTTTTTACAGGATTGAGAAAATCAAGTGACTCCCTCCCCCTGATTTTTCCAGCCCACCTCTGGCTTTAATAACTGAGTGCTTCCTTACTGAGCTTGATATAGTTAGAAATTGCATCACTGTATCATATAAATAAACCTCAGATATTATAGTTATTGGCTGGGCTGAGTAAATACTTTTTTCAAATCTGAATGAGAATACAGTCCCTTCTTGAATTTTTTTGAATTTTTTTGCATATACAGTTTAAACTGTAAACATTCAAATTTCCCAACCATGAAAAGGATCTTATCAGGAGCATACATGTACCCGGTATGCTACCTCCAAGATGTCACTCCTGCCACATCTGAAAATTTCAGATTACCCAGTTTTAGCTAAATGAGATACAATTTTAGCATTTTTAATTATTGGCACTGGAGAAAACATCGATATGGTATGCCATGCATTCATAATATTGCTGCCGACATATCTTAAATAAAGACAGGGAAAGCACTGTAGAAACTGAAACAGTGTAGAAAGTAAAACAATTGTAGACTGATAAACTTTTTTTTTCCATGTACATTTTCAGGGTGACCCCAAAATTTGCCATGGCACCATTGTAGGGAAACTTTAATACCACAGAGTCGCAGAATTTCTAATATTCCAAACTGTGTATTTTACAAAGGAAGTGATGCAGTATTAATTTCTAATGTTGCATTATTCTCCAATGCAAATGTTTTGATCTTGAGTTGTTTTCTGACAAAGAAAGAAATACATTTCTGCCAGATTTCTGTTACATATTAACACAAAAATAAGATATGTTTCAGTTTTTCTTCTTGGCCACAAATATGCATTTCCCATCACTTAATGGAAAAGTTGTGACCATGCTTCCTGTGACTAGGCCTCTATGGAAAATCTTCCAATTTAAATCATTTACTGAACTGCTAACAATTCCTGTTGAATTAAGACGACTGAATAAAGTAGCTTTGTAATTGTCAGTGAGAGTAAGATTCAGCCCATTTTGATCAATTTGACCTTTGACTGCATGCCATTTCTTATCAACTAATTTCCAATAAAGTGACTTGGTTTTGACCTCACTTTTTGTCAGACCATAATTCTCTTAAGTCTAAAATATCATAGTTTTCTTCATTTTGGATATTTGAAGTGATTATTTATTTGGGTTCACCTTGTAGCCTGTCAGCAGTCAAAAGTTTCGTGATAAAGAAGTGTTAATTTATGCTAATGTATGTAAATCACCCAATATCCTGGCTTCTTTTTCCTCCCAATTTTGAAATTTTTAAAGAATTGAACTCCAGACTCTGGCTGGGTCAAATTTTCTGAAATTTTCACATTATGTTTTTTAAATGCTATATAACAAATCATTATTTTGTTTGGCAATAACATCCTTACATTTTGAATAAGAGGCATTTTAATTTTGTTTATCATGATTTTAATCAATTTTTTGAGTGTCAGTCTTTCAACCCTTGCCATTTCACAATGATAGATTATGCCAAATAAAAGTTTTTTTCTACATACACTCTTCTTTCAAGTGAAATATTACATTTCAGAAAATAGCGTCAAGTTTTTGACTTAAATTTATTTTTATCATTAATATCACAATTGAGGTTTTTACCCCAAATATACACCCACTTCATCCTTTGAGTAAACTACTGCTAGCATACTAAACTTTAGAGTCTTTGCTTTTTGAAAATATTATATGAGGGGTTTCCTTGTCATCTTAGATGAGCCACAATCATCATATCTTTGAATAAAAATGCCCCTTTTTATAATTTCTCATATGCCTCTCCAAATAAAATTCCATAATTTACTATTTGCTTCATTATTTTATTTTATTTTATTTTATTAATAATGACTTCCACAGCCGAGGCCATTTATGGAAGACTGTTAGTAAAAATACAGATACAGAGTTAAAACATGAAGACAAGACGAACAAACTTTAACAAATACTGAGAAAACAATGTTTTAAAACATTTTTAAAACCATTTAAATTTACAGAAAATTACTTCTTTAGGTATGTGATCAAATGATGCCATTAACATAATTTTGATGCAGCCAGCATATTAGCTACTGTTGCCCTGCCTAAAAAGGACAAATTTCTAGTATTCCAGATCTTAAGTTAAGGTAGTATGCGCCTCGAAAGTGAAAGACTTAAACTTTTGCTCAAACTTTCCTGACTGAAACTTTCAACCATTCTCTTTCAAAATCAAGAATAAAAATCAGGGGTCACCATGCAAGTTTCGGTACTAGAGAAATAAATAACCCAAGGTTTACCGATATTTGAAATTCAAAATGGCTGCCATTCCTGTGTTAAATCTATGGTAAAAAATAAAATTTTTGAATTTCGAAAAACTAAGCCAGTAAAAAGTTTTCTTTCACCAAGTGCCTTAAAATGAACCCCTATAAGTGGTAGATCAGAAAAGAATTGGAAAAGTTTGAGAGTCTAAATATCTGTCCCCGAGGCGCATTCTACCTTAAGGCAATTTCTAATTTTTTCCATCACTGTTTGCCAGTTTTCTCTAGACATACTATTGTTTCCAAACCCAACCCCCAAGATCTGTAAAACCTTGTTTAAATAATCAATCTATTCCAACAAATCACTGCAGTTTTTTAAACTCTCTGCCCATAAATCTTTAGATTTCTTCTTGTTCAGCTTTGCACCTGTTGCTTTTTCATATTTGCTGAACATTTTCAAAGACTGTAATGCTTTCTATATTTATCAAGTATAAAGTTGTTTCATCTGCATAACTCTTAATTTTGTCTTCTTGTTTGTCTGGCACAATGAAACCTGCTAGCACAGTCCATAGGGACTGTGCTTGCTATACTGTCATCTTTACGAATATTTTTGGCTAACATTTCCGCTGCCATAATATACAGTAATGGTGATAAGGGGCACCCTTGTCTCACACCCTGATGAAGTTGAATACTGCAAAAAAGAAAGCCATTGCACTGAATTTTGCATGTAGTGTTGTTATAAAGAACTTTATCCACTTGATGAAGTCACTACTAAAGTTGAATTTGTCAAGGACTTGGAAAAGGAAATCTCTATTTAGCCAGTCAAAAGCTTTGTTTAGTCAAGACTTATGACAATAAGAGGTTTATAAGTAATTTTCGCATATTCTAAAATATCTCTGGTGAAGACAATATGATCACCTATCTCCGGTCTGGTGATGTATCCACACTGATCTGGGCTGCATATTTTGCCAATTACCTTCCACACCCTATTAGCAATTACTTTTGCAAGAATCTCATAGTCAACATTGAGGAGACTTATTGGTGTCCAATTATTATCTATAAAGTCTGCCTTATCTCACTTTTTATAGAGCAAAGAAACTAAACCAAGTTTCAGTCGCGACGCAGATCCTTGAGAACAATAGAATCCATTTGCCGTCGTGGGGGCACGCATACATGAACATTAAATTCAAACAGTCGGTGGCCATTTTCACATTCTAAATGTTCATGTTTGTCGTGGAATTTGGCACCTTTAAATGATTTCATTTCCCATTCTTAAGTGGCACAGTTCAAAAATAGAACATTATACTTAATTACACTGGTCAATTCAATGGTTACCTTATCAAGAACCCCCAAAAATTGGCAGGCTTGAGAGACAGCTTGCTTGTATGTGATGGGTATAATCATGTATTTACCAACCCAACAAAGCAGCAAAACCTCAGTGTCCAGATTCGAAAATGCAGTGACCTACTAACAGATTGCATTTTTGACCAAATGATTCACTTTTTTACCACATTTTGTTCCTAGGACGACTGTGCCAATACGTCGAAACAGTCCCTGTATAGAGTACACTAAGCGATGCAGCCCAAAAGCGCCCCCAACGGCCACAAGATCAACACTTACCTTACTTCTGATTTACACTCACACTTTTTTTGAAATTTAGCTCCTTTATCACCTGAATCTGACACTTACAAGATTTTTTCATCTTTGTGGCTCATAAAAAAAACAAGATTAAGCATGGAGGTAGTGGTTTTTGGCGTTTATTCAAGCATCCATGACATGAAACAAAGTCCAAATTAGAATTCAATATTATCACACAAAGGAAATTACACACATTTTTACATGTGATAATCAAAACGTGAATATAAATCTGAATACGTCACAAACATCTTTAATGTGTAAGATGTTCTTGCATTTAACTTTGTATGGCCGTACAAATAAATGTTATAAAAGCACAAGTGGAAAATACCGGTACATCCTACAAATTTTCATTAAAGGCACATTGGCTGTATCTTTTGAATTATTTTTAATATCACGATTTCAAATCAAAAGTAACTCAAGTCAAAGTTCTTCCCATAGAGTGTCCATAGAAACTTTGAAAATGTTGGTGAAGAACAAACAACTCAGATTCAGATTTTTAACCATAAAAATAATTTTTAGCTTGCAAGCCAAATATGGCTGAGCCAGGGAGGAAGCATGTGTGCTTGAAATCGATAGACCCAGTCTGTTATCCAGGACTGCTAAAGTAACATTTTAGACGTAATATGACTTGATTACAGAGACTCCGAAGCACATTTTTAAAAATTTGAATAAGGTATAGTGCTAATGGCCCTTTTAAACGATCAAACAATTTTGATATGATATTAAAAACTAAATGAACAATTTCTGCATTAACAACAAATGGATATGTAAAAAATAAACTTATTCATTAGAAAACATTTCGCTTGTGTCAACATGATAACTTTACTTATATGTAAAAGACTAAAAATCAAATAACTGCATGGATACAAGTCGAACTCATTTGTCTTGAAATTATATACAAATGAAGGTAACTGTTAATTGGTTGTTTCAATTTTCTTGGGTAAACTCTATCTTGTCAAATCACTATTCTGGTACAATGCCATGCAGTCAGTCAACAGATCAAATTATATGCATGCTTCATTCTGTAAGCCAGAAAAAGGAAAAACATTTAACAATCACATGGTAGCCTATGATAAAATTTGTAAGTAAAAAAAACAATGACAACATTTAGGAAAGATTTTCTACGTAGTCTACTCTTTAAATAAAAACTATGTAATATTGCTATATTAATGTAGACACAGTAACAACAGGCGAAGGTCTGCAAAGAAATAAAGATGTTCAGGCCAAGGAAAATAACAAATTTGTTTCTCATCCTTGACATATTGCAAAAATGATGCGGTGACGCGGGTTTTTTCCTCCAAATTTTTTCTTATTCTTCAACCAACAGGAACGTGCAAAACATGAAAACACATAGGAATGCACGTACAGATAAATGCACAGCAGTGTTGCTTTACTATTTTTGTATAGCAACAGTTCTGTGGTTTGATTTTAGTGCAGCAATGCACAGTTACGACAGCTTAATGTAACAGTGACATATGTGTACAGCTTTGAATGGAATGCTAGTGTCAGTTATTTTGTTTACAGTTCTTTCTATACAGCACTGGTTATGCATTATCGTTGCATATTTTTGCATTTATTTTTTTTCATTTTGTTTCCTCATGAGCAGAAAAAAAATGATTAGGAACAAACTTTTTACTTTTCTTGGCCTTTGTCATTTTAGTTAAGTTGTGAACTAATTGATAACTTGATATACTGCTGATGCAAGAAGAGTCATACACTCCCTACTACTTCCTTTGCAAGTTTTCACCTGTCCTATCCAAAAAATGACAGGTTTGATCAACTTTTACGACAAATACTGACCGATTCTAGGAATCTGCTTGCATGGAAATTGGATAGGTATAATGACACTCTTGTGCAGTCTTCTTCATTGTAATGCCTGTAACAGAGAACAATGATATAAAGATGTTAAATACACAAAACATGCATGTATATACTGAACGTTAAAATTAAAGGCTGGGCTCCATCCTCTAGGGTATTATTTTTTATTCTACAGTAACTTTGCAGTAATATGGAATAACAAGGAAGCTTCCATTGTAAAAATGTATGCACGGCTCAATTTGTCAGATTCCATTGACAGACATCACTGCTAACATGAAACTTGCTTTTTAAACACACAACTGTGTCACATAATTTATTGGCAATATTTCAACTGTTCTGAAAATTTGTTGATATACAGGACATATTCTGTAATAACTGAACTAAAGTGACTGACAATATTGTTAGTCAATAGACAGTCAAACTTTGGATAGAGTCACTTATGGACATACCGGTATGTCACAAACCATTTTCACCATCATCATCATCATCATTCATATCCTCTGAGCATAAGCTTTCCTCCTCTTCATCAGATATGATTTTCTGGCAATGATCAATCATTTCTACCAACTGTAGTCTTTCATCCTCATTCAATTCATCAACAATGGCATTATCAAGACATTTTGCTACAATATCATCTTCATCATCTATATCAAGTTCATCAAGGTCAGACTCAATCTCCTCCTTTACATCAGGTCTATTCACACAGTTCTTACACCTACAGCCAATCTGATAATATTGATTATTTGTTTACATTTGCATGTACATGTCGACACTTTGACTTTTGGCATCCACATCACTTTCTAAGTCTTTGCACATACGCCTGCACTTTTTCCATATTTTCCCTTGTACCCCATACTACATCAAGCTTTCCACTTTCAATTTTCCATCCCCAATCAGTCAGTGGCTGTAAAGTAACCTTATTCTTATCTGCTTGTGACCACCTCCACCAATGATACTCTAAAGCCATATCTGATGGCGTTAAGCCATCTTCTTAGTCATCTCTAGCCCATTGTATTTCACATATATGGGATGGAAACTGTAATATGCAGCACCAGTGGACTTAGCAGTACTACTGGCATTCTCAAAACTGGAGAATAGCTCCTCTGGTGTTCTTACCTGGAAAGTAACTGTATGCTTTTGGAAGTATACAGAACCAATTAGTCTATATAATGCCAGAAGCACCTCAGTTTTAACTGTGTTTGTATCTGTGTTACTCAGACTACCTGGTCTACCCTCACCTGATATAAAGTGTGCATTGGTGTAGAAAGCATTTCAAAATGCCTTCTTTCCACACCCACGAAAGTACGACACATAATCACAACCATTGGCAATATACAACATTTGCAACACTTTGTTCAACTTTGGAATTCGTTGCAGATTTACATCAATGATTCACACAAAGTATTTATATCAAGGTACAAGTTATCACATGCCTTAGCCCTAAGTTGTACATATACCTGCTGCTGTTGGTTAATGATATGGGCAAACCAACCAAGAATGTGTCAGTATTGGGACTGTATATCAGCACATACCGACAGTCAGTCCTGGCACAATACAACCATACTCTACTATCTCCCTCCTCATGATTACTACGATAATAATCATATTTCTCTACCCAAATTACATCACCTTGATGGGATTTGTATGCTTCATCAGACTTGCCTCCATCAAAACCACCAGCAAGTACTACAGCTTGACCTGTCAAGTCCATGCTGAGGAAAGTTTCTGATATCAAATTGATGCATCCTTTTCTGTACACATTGTCTGATGAATTTTTGCAAGCTACTTGGTAAGCAGCTTTCACATGTCAGAATTTGATACTCATCTTCATCAGTGCTGGCAAGAGTATCTCGCCGCAATCTTTCAATCTCTTTTGGCTTCACACCATTTCTTTCAGCATGATCAAACACTATGTGACTTCAACTGCTCCATACATATTTATATATTGTATTACCCACCGTTTGAACAGAAATTCTATATTGTCATAAAATGTTTTATGGTATTCAACTGAGTTAGTATTGATCATGAACATCCCTCCTAAAATGACACACAGATCTCTGCTTACCTTAGCGGTTTTTGGCAGCTCTGTATCAAAGCTACCCTAAGCCTTGTACTTTGCCCGAAGTACTTGAGTCATGTTTGACTTTATCCCCTTTTCTTGAAGGCCCATCGCGTTACACATTGCCACAAGTAAGGCCACAAACCATCCAAGCTCAACCTAGGGCAGCCACCTGTTGGTTACTAGCCTTGCGAAAGCCAATTGTTGCTGAAGACATGAAATAACAAGTTTCTGATCTTTTATTTCTCTGTACTGTTTTGATACAGTTACCTTGGTTTTTGCAAAAGTATTTATGTTCTTTTTCTTTCTGAGCTGTACATGTGTAAAAGAGCCAGTATGCAAATAAACTGCTTTCACATAATCCTCCATGGCTACAATGCCAAGAACACGCACAGCCATATCTTGGTGTTGCTGCTGTGTCAATTGCCTTTCTTCCTGAAAACAGATGTTTCAGTGACTTACCTGTCTCATTGAAGAAAGATGTGACTAGCTTCTCGTGATACTTTTTTACATTTGCCTAATCGTTGACAATACTAGTGGGTCTGACAACTGAAACCGACCCATCTTTTCCTTCAGGATACAGCTGTGATTTCAAATTCTTGAGAATTCAGGCACGAAATGGCAAGTAGTGTATAAATCGGCATAATGCTTTCTGAAATGTTGAGTGTAGCACTGATTTGACATCCCTGTTGATGCACATTTCATGTGCCTCATCAAGTTATACTGAGGACATTTCCTTACCTGATGTACTCACAGCAAAGGCACCATCAACAAAATGCTTGTGTAATGACTGTGGCAACATCATAAGCTCACACAAGTGATGACGTACAATCATGGTCCTATCCATTGCATGAGGGGGTCACATTTCCATAAGACTAGCCACTGTCAGATTCCAATTTCTCCCCCTCACTCCTAGATACAAACCAACGTATGCCATCATGTCAACGTTTATGAATCTGGACCACATATTGAATCTGTGACTGATTGGCTACAAATCTAGTAAATCCATCACGTGAGTTATTAAACAGTCTCTTTCATTCTCCAGATTAAAAGCAGCTGCTAGTTTACCTGTATCAGTTATCTGGAGATTGTCTCTGATATTTATCATTTGACTACTTTGGCTATTTTCAGGGCAGTCTTTGAGAAACAGCTCATACTGATACCTGTACATTGCTTCCCACATTTACAGTAGGAATTGATGTGTCAGACGTATACCTTTATTGATATCACCAAATTCATATTTGCCAATGGTATTGACAAAAGTCTACTCTGTGTCTGATGTAGTGGTACTATGTACAACATCTAAAAAAAAGATTCCCAAATTATTTATGCCTAACAATGACTTACCATCAATAAGTTGTTGCTGTGAGCTAAGGAGATGGTCTGACTGGTTTAATTTTAGCACATTTATTGCCAGCAAGTTGTTCAATGACTTACATTTGTCACCATTGGCTGACACTTTCACCAGAAAGCCATTTACTTGTACAAATACATTTACAATTCTTCTCAAGGCAAATGATGACATCATGATTTCCAAAGTGCTAACTGGTTAAAATTCTGTATGACTACTTCAATTCTATGTAATAAACTCATGAATGGGCCACAATCTTTGTCAAGGAAAGGGGAAAAGGCCACTTCCGTTAGGGTTTCCAAGTATTCAACATTTTTATACAGGAGTGTACTCACGTGATGTCTCAGCTTTCTTACAATTAAAGTCTCAGTTTCCTGTAAGCTGCCACTCACACTCTCATCACTTCCTGGTTTACAAGTTTTCAATGTATGATTGAAATGTGCAGCAACTGCCCTGTAAAAGCTGCTGCTATCTGGTTGACAATTCAAGCCCCTGTAGTTGTAACTCTTGAAATTTGTTGACCAGAAAAAAGGCTTTCTATTTTCTGTGGTTTTCTTTTCATTCTACAAATTTAAAGGATATAGTCCTTTCCTACTGAAAAATTGGACAATTAAATTTGAATTTTAACCGTTGTTTTGATTTCCCGCCATTTTTAAAATCTGGTAATATTACTAAGAAAGCAAGCACATGATGTCCCAGTGGAAAACATTCAGCACTATGCATTATATTTAACTACTCTGTTGTTTCTTGGAAGATTCCAATGCATATATGCAAGACGTAAAGTGTTTTTGCTTTATTTGCTTGAGGGCGCCATTTTATATTTGGGCAAACGTTTATTATTTATCTTGCTCAAAATTGCACATGTAGTCCCAGTGGACAGTTTATTCTACCTGTATAAACACCCCTCAATGAGTACATTCCCATGAACTTGTTTTAGTTTGAAAGTAAAATCATGAAAATAATGCTAAAAAGATACAGCTATTGGGCCTTTAATTACTTTAAACCATACACCCTCTTTTGAATCAAGTGACTCTCCATGGAATCAGGTGTATTCACTTTCATCATTTTTTACACTGTCTGGAAGAGCACTAACAGCCTGAATTGATGTTCCATGAAAGCTTCTTCCCTGTTGCTCAGATGTGACTGCAGCACATACAGTAACTACTCAGCTTATCAATATCATTCACTGAAAGGGTTACAGACGATTCCTTTGCCCATTCCATGCCTTCCTCTATCCTACCTGTACATATTTTGGTGACATGCCTCTGATGCTTGCTAATTTATGTAAAATTTCCATGCACTCCCTGCTGGAGTTTGTGAATTTGTCCATGTGTACCACATCCCAAAGTATAAGGTGACAGGAATAATAGCACTGCTCATTGCATGTAATTAGTATGCAGGAAATGATGAAAAGTCTTCTTAAGATGCGAGTCCTATTAACATGTTCAAAACCCTACAAACCTGCCACAAAATGTTCATCCCACTTGAAGTTACCATTCTGAAAAAACTGCTTTTCCTCACCATCCTAAATCCAGTCTCATTACAAAATTCCACAGCACTGGGTCAACACTTCGCACTTCCGTCAAAAAGGCAACACTGTCCAACAACATGTCTTTGCCTCTGGCTATTTGACCTTCACATATTCTGAAAGTTTGACTTTCAATTTTGCTAAAACGCAATTTAAACTAAAAATTGTCATGGTCTGATGACACTAGCTGGTCCATTGTCTCTCTAAGACCTGATAGATGCTATCTTCTTGTCATTTGTACTTACCTGCATACCGGGTATTCTGCATAAACCACATGCAGACACGAGTACTCTTCCAAGTCTGTCCCCAATCTATACGCTAGTATCAAGTGACCTATTGCTACTTACATGTGTTTTCATACGTGGTTTAATGCCAGATTTATGCAACCCAGTAACCATTTTTGAGACTTTTTAACATTGTGAACCTGCTCAACAGAGAGGTCAACTTGAAGCTGTTTTGTCATTGAAGTCACAAAGTGTAGATATTTGTTGTACAACTCTGACAACAAAGTCACCTTATCATGTAACAAAGTGTCACCTCCGTGCACACAAACTGTGCCACCACCGCACATACTGTATTATTTGTAATAATGTAAATTATTTATTGAAGACAGCTATAAATATTTCCCATTGTTATTAAAGCATTCCATCAAAAATTGACAAGCATTTTTGCTCTAGATGTTTGAAACTTCTGCCATAACAATTAGCGACTGTGTAGGTTAAACCAGTCACCATACAGGCAGAGTTTTACTGCAGAATTTTTGAAGTCTTGGTGGATGTACTGATTCAATTTTTCACGATTTCATAACACATTGATGACAAAACACGTTATTGTTGATGGTTTGGTAATTGTCTAGGACGGTTTTGAAAAGAATCGGTAATAATATAAATAGCAAGTTGCTGGAGTTACTTTGACAGGCTGTAAACCAGTAGGTCGATGTTATACATACAAAAATTATGCATTCATACAATTATCAACGTCGTCTGCTATCCATACTTCGTAAATTAGATCGCCAGATCAAATGATGTTGGGGAATTTCAACAATTTCTAACCCATATTACTTTAATACCAGACTTTACTGATCGATTCGCCATGACCTGTCGTGCAACCTGTGCAGAAAAGATGCACAGTTCCAATTAACTGCCAAATTGCGGAACTTCGTCGCAAACTGTTTCTGGCTATTTGACAGTTCCACTGAATTAGAGCAAGTGTTAAATGTTTCAATAAGGTCAGACCTTAATGCCAGAAGCATTTATAGAATTCCACTGAAAGGCCGCCAGAACCTGGTGACTTATTTTTGGCCATTGTCTTTTAAGCATTGAGAGCTTCTTCCTGTGTAATTTGACCTTCATAACTCTATCTTGAGTACTTAAAGCAATGTTAGTTTTATCTATTAATTCCTCCTGTAGTATGGTGTCAACATTTCTTTTTTGTACAGATCTTCATAAACTTCAGCTTGTATATCTACGGTACCGCACGTACGGTACAATAAATTACCCACAATACTCTTTGACTTGTATCCTTGAAGGTTACTTTTCTAAAAACTTTTTCAGTTCTGCATGTAAGCACTAGTGTGCAGCATCAGAATAATTTTTAAATGATATCTAGTAAAAGTATGTTTAGATATTTCAGTGAAAGTTTGAAAATAACCACTAAACAACCATAAAAATCACATTCTGCAGGTACTACAAATGCCATACTTTTTAGGCAGTAAGTTATGGCGAACTGAAGGGGTCATTCTCTGAGAAAACTTAGCACGCAAATTTATTTTGTCACTTCCATTGCAAAAAATCAATATCCTTTTTCATAAAACAGGTGCAACTAGTCTCCCTACTTTCCATCACATTATTCTGTATAGCTGAGGACATAATCTCTGGCGAATTTCACAAAATTGCTATCTCTTCTCTCAATTATGCATAATTTTCCAAATTATTTAAAATGAGAATTGAGAAGAATGGTGTGCATAAAAGTACGTTTTCAAAATTTTGATAAATAGTCTGTGAATTTGTCTACACATGGGAGACATAGTAGACTTCACTCAGGTATCTCCGAGGATACAAATCGCAATGAATTATGGGAAATCTACAGTACTGTGTACCGTAGTATAAATTCTATATCAGAGACAATTTTGCCATTCTTGTCTCTAACCTCCTTGAATAGTTTTTCTTTACCTCTCTGTTTTTCTAGATTTAGGAAATATTTTGAAGACTTCTGCCCTTATTCAACCCATGATTGAATTTTCTGTCTTTGTATTTGAGCTAATTCATATGATTTTAACTGGTTTTTAACCTCTTCAATATCACTTGAGTGTGATTGATCTGTTGTCATCATCATATTTGCAGCCATTTTCTCAGCAAATTTTGATGTTTCTTATTAATTCTGTTTCTCTGTAAACTATATTTAATGCCCAATTTTCAAAGTTTATCCCGGCCTTTGTCGCACCAAAATGAAATGTCATCATTAAGTGGTAATACTACTGTTTACGTTTGAAAATAAATGGCGCCCCCGTGCAATAGCATTAAGGAATTCCCAATCGTCTCCAGTTTGACAAGTATTGTTTAAACCCCCGTGCTGACTTAATCCAAAAATCTAGCAACATATTTATATTAATGATTGCAATTTCAAAAGAAGACAAAAGACAGAACTGCTTCTAATCTTCTTCACACCTCAGTTAATCCTGAGCCTGGGCCTTTTCGAGCCGGGGTATAAGCAATTATTATTGTCATCAATTTAAAAATGTTGCCTCTTTCTGTTTTATTTCAGTTACTGGATGGACCCTTGTTTGAATTGACAATGGATAGCAGATTTTATCGTTTTAGAAACTGTTTCTTGCTTCTTTGACTTATCCAGGTAAGTGACTGAATATTTCAAAATTGCAGACATGCACTTCAAGATCAGTGTTCTATATTTTAAAGGACCAGTAGCTGTAATGGATGATGGCTTTTTACTGGCATTTGTTTTTGTTCATCAATAGCAAGTTCATACACTGCTTCCCAAGGCATTCAAACTCATGCAATTTTGCTGGTCAATGCAGAGCTTATATGCAAAATACATTTATAACTTATTGTTTTCATAGTTTAATTTTAATCCAGACCAGAATTCACTTGTCAACAGTAACAAGGCAGTTTACTCAGCACAGTCTGAATTCACAAGCTGAATACTGTGTTTCAATGTGCTTTGGGGAGTAACACAATAACTTGCTACAGACATGCTGGCCGTATAAAACAAAGTTTGTGAAAAAATAATCTACCAGCATAGTGACTTGAATTCTCTCTATGACATTGCTGTTCACTTCCTTGTTTTCTTACCCTGGGCTGTATAACAATGGTAAGTTCATCGTTTAAAAGGCAGAACCTGTGATGAACTTTTCATATCTTTTAAAGAGTACACTGTTTCCATAGAAAACACTAAAAAACAACTTGAATGTAATCTTTGTCAGTGTTAATAGGTTTGAGTAGCCATACTCTAGTATACTGTGGAAGTTGGTGTTTTGTATAGTTTTCATAGACTTGACTGGCAATCAGATGTATGTCAAGAAAGCTTGGAGAGTAGCTTTTTATTCTGCATTAAGGCAGAATGTGCCTTGGGAACTGATATTTAAACTCTCAAAATTTTACAATATTCTTTTGGTCAACCACTTGTGGAGGCTTATTTTGAAGCTTATAGAGTAAATAAAGTTTTCACCCGTTTTCTTGAAGTCAGGAATTTTATTACACCCCCAAGATAATACAGGGATGGCGACCATTTTGAATTTCAAAACTAGTAAAAATTGGGTATTTTTTTGTCTCTAAGCGACCCTCCAATTTTTTACTCTTGATTTTGAAAGAGAATGGTTGAAAGTTTGCTTGAGTAAAGTTTGAGCAAAAGTTGAAGTCTCTTACTTTCACGGCACAAACTACCTCAATTGAATTTAAGCTGTTTTTCCATGGTCTTTATACACTGCTGGTTCAATCTAGTTAAACATGAACTTCCCCTATAAAAGCTGGATTATTGTAAATCTATGCAAATAAATGTAAATCGGACGTGCCGTGTTTGGTCCCATAATCCCATAATTTTGCCATGTTTCAGGCATTCATTGTCATTGAATCTTGCATATGATGTCTGTGAATATATAGCAACTAAACTTGAGTCGAAAATAAACAGTAAAAATGTCAGTTTGTTGTCGGAGAATGCATATGTTTCAAAATGTGTTCCCTGTATGACCATTTGAGCCCTCTTTGCATATGTCATTAAAGTGCCCATCATGATTATTCAAATTTATCAAACGGTCAAAGCAATGCTTATGAGAATTCAAAAACTCCCACTCAGTGTATGCAAGTGGCTGCATCATCATTAATCCCCCTATTGTGTGCCCACGGTCCTGTAACTTTCCGTTTAAGGGCAATAATAATAATAATAATAATAATGGGTTCTTATATAGCGCACATATCCACAAGTACATGTGATCAAGGCGCTTTACAATTATTATTACCCCTGGTCACATAACCTAATATAATACCACTCAACTCCCTGGGGAAGCAAACAACAGCTCACATGTGCAGCCAATCAGCGCAGCAGAGCTAAACGCACACATAACAACCTCTGTCCTACCAGGTACCCATCACTCCTGGGTGGGGAGAAGCAGTGAGGAATAAAGTGCCATGCTCAAGGACACAACACGATAGCCAAGCCAGGGCTCCAACTCGCCATCCTGTGATAGTGAGTTCACTGTGCTAGCCACTGACCCATGCATTCCTCCTTGTGGTATCTGATGTTTTCACTTTTATTATTATAGTTTCTTGGTGATGAGATGGTGAAAGACAAAAACCTGGCTTGTAAGGGTGGAACTGAATTGAGGCACAAAACCATTATATGGAAAATACACATCCTGTAATATATTGAAACTGCTATGACTTTTTGGTTAAATCAAACTTTAGTGTCCTTGAAAGGTGACAAATTCATCAGACTTTTTGCTTTTTGAGCATTTTGAAATGTAAAAGGGAGTGCAAACAATATCAGACAATGAGGGCGATATTAAAGGGTGATATTACTTGATCAGATATAATGTAAGTATATGACATACTTTGTGAGAGCAAACGCCTGATATCTTATGTTTTCACTTTTGTTATTATTTCTTGGTGATGAGATGGTGAAAGACAAAAACCTGGCTTGTAAGTTTGTAATTGCCAAGATACCAGAAGATGCTTCTGTCACAGAGCAAATGATCCTGTTGGCTATCATCCAACCATGGTGTGATGTGACTCTACCAGAAGGAATGGCTATTTTCCAACCATGGTGTGAAGAGACTCTTTGGCTACAAGTCTTCCTCTACATATCAGATTTTGACATTAGAAATGTACAATGGAATAATGGACTGTAATCATGAACAAAACAACTACCAGTTAAGGTATATACAATATATGTGCAGTATATCTAAAGTATAATAATGTGCAATTTTTACCAGTTTTGATTTAGTGTGTGTCAGATGTAATGTCCAGTTGCATGTCAGGAAATAAGTGTCGGTCTAATAGCCACTGATATTTGAAAAAATTCATATGAGTGAAAGTGTGTTTTCAAAATCTAAGGCATGTTTTTCAAATGTATGTTTGTTTATAGTGAATTTACTTTTCATGAAAAGTGAACAACCGAAGATTTTCATCAATGATGTATTATAAGTGATTCCTCAATTCTCACCAAATATTATACAATATGATCAAACTCACAAGTATTGAAATTTATTCTGATATTCCACGTAGATCTCGGAGTAAATAAACAGTTGCATATAAAAGGCATATTTAACACATAAGCCCACTGATTATGTTTGTAAGCCTTAAAATGATTTGATAGTTAAAACGCTTCAAGATTTTGTGACAGATCAGTAAAATTAGAATTTCCGCCTTTCTGACGTTAGACTGGCAATACTACATTGAACCACAGACAAACAGTTCTCCTTGTCTGTCATTGAACATCTTGGCTGTGCAAAGCAGAACACCATAATTCCAGTAATGTGACAGCTGGTGTGAGTCATTTGAACTGTCTTTCCATAGTATTTATTACGATGTACTCTGTCAATATTGCATGCTGATGCAGATACCATATTGAGGTTATGACATCATACTGATTGTTGAATTCCAGTTTGAGAATTAATCCAGAGTATTGTCATTTGTAGATTATTTTAATCAAACTACATGATCTATATCTATTATCATTATTTTATTTGACATGTCTTCTTTGAAAGTATAAGCTAACACTGATCTATAGTGAATTATTTTATCTGCTTAGAGTCAATTAAGATGGCTGTTAAAATTTTTTTTTTGTCGCTCCGTTACTGCTTGACAGCTAAGTTTCTCTGATGAAGCATCAGAGTTATTCACATCATCACTTTAGATCAAAATGAATATACGGTATTGTTGACTCTGAAACTTCATGCAACACATCTTACAAAATCAGCAAGTGTTGCCTTTAGCTTGTTATGATTTGAGCAGAAATTGTAGAGTGTGAATTTATCAGATAGTTATCACTTTCATCAAAATAGTGAAGTAAGAACCTGATGGAGTTGTTATAATTTACTGCTGGACAGGGATTTCAGAAGAATTGACGGGTGGGTTCACTTAATAAATCAAAAGCTACAAAGAAGATTTACTCAAAATTGTCAGGATTTAAAGAGGATTGGGAGATGTACAAATACCTTTCCCTGCATAATATGGTGTTTGGCAAAACAGTTTTGATGAAATTAGTTCTATTGCAATTAATACACAACATATCTCGTCAGTGCTACAAAGATTTTCTCAGTTAAATTTATCCCAATTTGATTGAATTCATGTTATGTGTTGGGACTAGCAGCTTGAGTATTTGTACAATGATGTGACATAATCAGAAGTATTAATAGTTCAAGTCTGCATCACTTTAATGCAACCGTACCACATGTAGCTGAAGTGTATATAATGATGTAATTGTGTTTTGAAATGTGACACAGAGATGAACTGTTACGTTTTACAATTTACACATGACAAACCAAACTTTCCTGTTTTCCAATTTAAGATGGCTCCTGCCTTTGATTAGCCAGCCCTAACCTTACCATAATAACTGAATACTTCCTTAAAACTAACAATTAGTCAAATCAGACGTCAGAGAGTCAGCAAAAATGCTTTTCAATGGACATGTTTCCTCACAGTGTGGTATTGGTTTCCCATACATTTCAATGTGCCCTAAAGTGTATTCAAGTTAAGTCTAGAATTCAAGTGTCAGCAATAACATTGAATTTTACACATACAGGAACTGTATTGCAAGCCAGGCAAGCTAAATAGTTGACGTTGCAACATGCTTTGAAGAGAAGAACAAGAACGTGCAATTGACATTCACCACAAAAATAATGAAAAAATAATCATCAAAAGTTAATGTAGAATGCGCCTCTGGGACAGATATTCAGACTCCGAAATCGTTTCAATACATTTCGGTCTAGCACTTGTCAGGGCTTATTTTAAAGGTCATGATGTCAGAAAAATTGTCAGCATCTTAGTTTTTTGAAAAATACAAATTTTATTTTCCCACAAAGTTAAGACAGGGATTGCAACCATTTGGAATATTGAGTACTGGTAAACATTGATCAGGTAATGTGTTTTTCTTGGGTCAAGCTTTGCATGATGACACCTGATATTTTTAATCATGATTTGGTAAGAGAATGGTTGAAATTTTCATTTAAGAAAGTTTGAGCATTGGTTTGTCTTTCATTTTTGAGGCGCATACTACATTGTACCTTAAGAACTACTTACCCTTTCATGCATTGAGTTGTAATCTATTATGCGCATGCTTGTGGCTGCTCAGTGAACTCTTGAGGACAAGATCAATTCTTCATAGACAGAAGTCAACATGGTGCTAATTTGTTCAACCTAAATGCAATAAAGTTTAATAAATGCAAAGAATCATGGTCACTGGAGATGTTTCCTGTCAGTGTGGTGATGTTTCCTGTCAGTGTGGTGGTGACTGTGAAAGAATATGCTGTTGGCTTCTACACATGTCGTGTTTGCACTTGCTATTATTCAGGGAGTACGGGGCTGTTAACTTTGCTCTCTCACTACAGACCACTGGGGGCGCCCTCCATGAAAGTATATCTCAAACCACAGGGGAGAAAAACGTTCTGCGCATGCCTCACCGGAAGTAGCGTTCATCAGCTGTGTTTTCAATCAGCTGGACAACTCGGCCGCCGATTTCTGCGGGTTTTTTTAGCGTCATTCCATTACTATGTTGAGGTCACTGTACCAGTGATTATACTATGGCTTGCACTATCATTACACCTCTCGACAGAATTCCTGTAAGCGTTTTTTATTCTACAAACCTGTTTTTATTTTCTGAATTGTGTGATTGTTAGCACGTTTTTGGCCATACGATTCGGATTACGAGATGTCCTCACTCCTGTTCTTCCCACAGACGCTCGAAACATCGCTACGAGAGACCCATGTGTTGCAACCAGAAAGGGTTGGTTCGAGTGCCTGCGGTTCTTCCTGCCGATTTCCTGTGTGTGAGCGAAGGTACAGGTGTTTTTACAGTCTGCCTTTTTGCCTGAGGCGACCGGGGCTGTGCTTCGTGCAGCGTGGGAAGTGTAACTCACAACAAAGAACCATACGGGTTGCATACCCCCGGTACGACCCCCATGCATATCTCCTGTTGAGTTGGCTGCAGACGACACATGTGCTGATGAGTTGAAGGGACTGACACTAGTTTGATTGCAAATGTCCTTAGAAATTAATTGACTGACATAAAGGTAAGTTCCACAGTAAAGTTTTGTTTATGTACATAAATGTCGTCTTCACTTTAAAGTTGTGAAATCTGACTTGTGAGAAGGACATATAGAAATGAGCAAACATGTAAATGTTTGGTTTGAAATATGAGAATAAATATGCAATTCAAAGTACATTAGTGTATTGTACATATTGTATACTTATACAGACATTAAAAAATTGCGGAAAATTCAAAAGCACTTTACCATGCATGACCTATGTATGTCACATATATATCCATAGAAAAATTGTAGTCCGAGTGTCAAATATTTACACAAATGAATCTGCACATATGTAAATGTAATCAGTTACAAAATGGAAGAGGAAGAGTTTAATTCAAAGGTTTTGACCTTAACTTAGCGACTTGTAACAGTAATGCCTGTGACACAATGAATGGTGACACTTTAAAATTATTGGTGTTCTCCCCAGAGCAATGAAACAATATTGGACCTACTCTTTATTTTTTGGGGGGAAACAATGTATTGGCTAATTATCATAAGAATTGGTTGCATTATAATGCCAATTAGCCAATACAGTTTCAGAAATTCATGGGGAGAACACTGGTTATACATCAAAATTGTTGCATGTCTTTCTCTAAGTGTGTATAGTTCATTTTTAAATACAATTTTCATTCTGTCCTTTATTGCAGAAAAAGCATTGCACTACTACCAGGGTGATAAACTGGTAAGCAATTCAAGAGATGGATGCACTTGAACTTTATTAAGGTAGGATATCATCAGTTGTCTTCTCTCTTACATGGTGTTGTGAGAGAAATATGGTGTTTTAGCAATTCATGAAAACTTAAATAAAGTCACTGTACCAATATTATGCTCTCCATCAACCCCAATGAAACTATCATAAAACTGAAGCAAATACTTGACATTTGAATGCTGTACCTGGGCAAACAGTGCACCATTCTGATCCCCACTGTGTGTATGTGAATCAGCAAGTAAAACATAGCCTTGATTCACAATAAATAAAATTGACATATTTCTTCTTACATATACTAAAGCCATTTTTGCCCTCTGTTTACAATAATCCAAGTAAAACTCCAATAACCCTTGTCTTGGTTCAGACATATGATGAGTATAAACTGGTCCAATTTCATTTGAATGAAAACTTAGCTTTAATTTATTTCCTAGCAGTCTCATTCCTTCTAAGGGTGAAAGGTTGAGATGAGGAGATAATTCATTCAAACGATAGATGTCATGAGCTTGATTACCAAGAACACAGGACATAATAAATCCAACCAGCCATTCCTGTGGAAATACTGATGATTCTGGTAGGATCTGTATTGAACACTCTTGGTAGTACCATTGTGCAAGCAGTAAACAAATCAATGTACATGCATTACTCCCTGATCGCATGTTGTTGCTATGCAATGATCCTTGTGAAATGACATTGTTACATGACCAGTAACTTACACATCCATGTGACTGTGGTTTTGGACATAAACATACCAAATGTCGCAAGTGGGCATATTTGTGAAGTTGAAGGGAAGATTGACTCATTGATTTTCTGTTTTGCTTCTGTTTTATTTGTTTGTCAGAGACAGACTGCTGCTGTACAGGTATTGAAGAAAGGGTTGTCTCTGTCTGCAGTAGTGCTACATCTGGTGGTACATTGTGCCTGGAATGGGAAGTTTGTGTATGCGGAAGTGCTGAATCAGATGGTGAAGGTAAGTTAGCTGTTTGTGTCTGTGGTATTGCTGCATCATTCGTTGAAGAGGGGGATATCTGAGTCTGAGGAAATACTGCACCATCTTCTGAAGACCTAGCTGTTTGTGTCTGTGGTATTGCTTCATCAGTTGCTGAAGGCTCGGATATCTGTGTTGGGGGTATTGATGCATTAATAGATGAGGAATGGGATGTTTGTGTCTGCTGTGCTGATGTATTTGTAGAGGGAGAAGAAATGTTACTTTGTGTGGTGTGTGCATTCATCTCCTTGTGTTGTTTGTTTCGGAATTGGCCTGTCTGTGCGTTTGGTATGAGAGAGGCACGGTTTTTTATGTCATCTTCAAATTGCTGTGTTAGGTAATATTGTATGTCATGAATTCTGCAAGATGTTGGTAGAGTGTCACTGTCAGTTGTTTCAGTGGATTCATTAGAAGGCTGGCTGTGTATGTCTTTGATGATGCTTTCATTCCAGCTGTTAGACAAGTGGACAACTTCAGCAGTTAGCAGAGGAGAACATATTGGACAGCCACTTTGAGATAAGCAAGTTATGTGAAAGGTGTGACCACAAGTGAGGCGTTTTGACAGATTGGAAGAGGAAGAGATAGAGCAATTCGGACTATCACAAATGAGATCTTCACTTGGCCGATGATGGTAGGACCATCTGAATCCAAGTGGAAGGCACTTTGCTGTGATGTCTGTGTTGAAAGTTGGAAAATGATATGTGGTGCTGTTGACTTCTGTATGTTGTTCATGTTCAGCTGCAGACTGCATTACCTGATTGATAATATCAAGAAGTGTCTCAGCACTTCTGCCAGCTAACAATGTGAGGTCATGGTCATCTTTACCATGGTTATGGTGTTGCAAGAAATCTCGAATGAGAGTGTTATGTTTTGTGTGGTGTAGCATGTGTGCTTGTCTTTGTATGGTGATGCCGTCATCGTGAGGCTGTATGTGGTGTCTTAGTGATGAATGAAATAGTTCAACTTTCTTCTCAGTGATGATGTGTTGGTGATTTTGTGTAAGATGATTATAGCCAGGTAAATGGGATGAGTGATAGAGGTCATCAGAAAGTAAGCTAAGAAGAGACTTGTTATAATGGTGTCTATTGGAAATTATAAAGTATATTTCTAACCGCTTTAGTACTTTGAGAAGCATGTTTCGGTCTTTACCTTGAACAAATACAGGATAATGAAAATATACAAGGGGAATTAATTCATCTAGAAGATAAAGCATAAACTGGACTTCCACAGATTTACACATTGTTAATTTGCTGATCACATAACGACGAATGCGAATCCATCCACTGAAAGCCAAAAAAATACAAAGTGACACTTTGTAAGGTTTTGGAGATTTTGCTAAAATGAAACGTTTATCAAAAACCCCATTGCAGAGTAACTGGAAGAAAAATCTTGCAGATATGACAATATCACGAGAAGCGTTTAAAGTGATATGAAATTGACCAACAGTTGGTACAAAGGAAAGTATTTCTGTGGGAATACTTGTATCATTATCACTGAAAGAAGCTATTATTTTTTTACCAAAGTACCACACTGGCCAGTCACCAGGTGCTAAAATAGCTTGCTTTGAGGTATATGTCTTCAGCTGTGGGATATCAAGAAGCATCATCCACAGTTTGAGAAGATCTTGTTTTCTCTTGAGTGGCTGCTCAATCTCGTCAACCAGTACAGTGGTATTTAGAGTATGGAGTTCTTCCACATCAACATCAGTGTATGGTCTTTAAGGCAGATGAAATTTTAAAAAAATAATTTACATTGAAAATATTGGTACACAAAACAATGTTATCACTCAATATAATTGAAACATATGATATTTCTATTTTCAGAGAAAGTGTACCTTTCCTTGTATCTCATCAGGGACACATTTCATCGTGAACAGGTAAGTATTACTATTACTCAAATGATTTTGTTTATATCTATTCATCTATATTCAATGTCATGTGTAAAATTGTATACACATATTGACAGGTAATTAATGTAATAGCATATGTTTGTTTACATGAGGGACTGTAAGTACATCCCAAAATAGTTTGTTTTCCTCAGGTTTTGGCCATGGGAAACAGACTTTTTTGGGAAATTCACAGGTTTTAGTGTACACAAAAGGTTTGCTATTACCCAAATATTGCCAGTCAATATATGCTTTGTAACACACCTCATCTTTTGCCTCATGACTTCTTTTGAATATATTATAAATTAAGACAAATCTTTACTGTCACTGTCTGCACTGCGGATGACATTTCCAGTTTTGTGCAAGTGTGGATGGGTTGTCAAACTTATCCAATTAACTGATTCATGCATCAGTTCCAAAATAACTCTTCCCATAAGAACATATGTTGAGGAATTGCATAAGCGATTATGGATCAGATGTGTTGTAATACATAATAATATTTCTTTAAAATTGTAACACAATATACCACATGTGTATGTCAGTGCCAGTAGCAAAACCAAAACAATGTCAAAAGGTGACAGCCTTGTCCCATCAAATGTCATTGTTATGTGATAAGATATTGGAATCCTACCTCATGTTCTTAAGGGAAGAGATGGCATGTTGTGTATCCAGTTGGTGATATTGTATCGGGAGACTCTCAAGGAAACTCAAAGCATAGTCTTGCATGAACAATTTGAATTCCTTTCGCATGACATGGGGTGCTATCCCTCCTCTCACAAGTATCTGCTGTCCATTTTTATAGATAAATATATTTCTATAATACAAAAAATAGTACCATTAAGTGCACTTCATAATCTCTTTAAATCCTTCATTTCTCAAATGTTACATGTTTGGATATGAATTCGGTGCAATAATTTAATGCATTATGAAAACATTATTGACTAATGATTGTTAGCAGTGCACGATATAGTTTCCCTATCAAAGTCAGGTCATCATAAATTGACCCTTTCATACAATTGATGTTGGAGAAATTTTTTTCGTATAGATTATGTAATACACATTTCACAAATACAGTGTGTGTGTGTGTGTGTGTGTGTGTGTGTGTGTGTGAGTTCTACAACAATTACAATGATGAGTCTGATATAAATTTCAATTTTACCTGTGTATTGATTCACCAGCTGGCAGATCGAGTGACTCTACAGGCAAGATATCCAGCATTGTTGTTGCCATATGTACAGCCTGACTGGTTTTCAGTTCCTTGTGTCCAGAGGCCATCGATTTAAATCCATGGATATTATGGAAATCATCAATAAGAGCGAGGATGAATGCTTTACCTCTTGACTTAAATAAATAGACAAACAAATAATTTTAGAAGTGAGGTAAATTACTCACATCTATCCAATTTCAGGCATGCATTCAATTATTCAATATGCTCACAGCAAAATATGAGAAAAAATTATCTTCAAAAACAATTTGGTTTCATGATATCAGTGCAGTTGATATTTTGCATTTTTACTTGAAATAAAAATATTTAAAATGTATTTAAAGTGTTCTTTGTCATGTATTGATTACTGTATATATGAAGGTCAATCATGCAAAGCTAGAAAGTAGTATTTACTTGTAACTTATTCATCAGGTATGTCTTGATTCGCTTCCCATGTTCTCCGGCAATCTGCTGTCTCTTTTTCAACAAAGTGCGGGGATGTTGAGACAGACCAAAAATGTGGCACATATCCTGCGCTTCTTGGGATAAGCCCTGCATATTAAAATATATCCCCATTGCCTCCTGGAAGCCTCTTGTCTTCTGTGATCTGAATGATGGAAATGGCAGATTCTATTCTATATGCATACATAACAAGAACACAACATTAAAAAAAAATAAAATGACACTGAAGAGATAAAGTTGTCTCTTGATATTATTTGTTACTCCTGATAGACTGCACCACTGAGTTTTTCTAGAGTTTACTGAAATATTCTGTTCTATCAGAGCATTGCTTTCAGCCTTTTTTTTAACATCAAATTATTTTCAGATTCCAGTAAACTGAAAACAGTAAGCATCAGTGTCACGGGATATACCTTCATACATCTGTGTTTCTATAGTTACAATAGTAATACTTATAGCAATGTCATTTTAGACTACTGTAAAGCATCAAAAGATATATAATCAACCTCACTAAGCTTTAATTTATGTGTCTGCACTCTATATACTACACTTCAAAGCATGTGACTGTGTCCAAAGTAAAAGAGTTATCCCTAAATTGCAATTGTGTTTCACCTGTAATATGCAAGTAAACTCAGGACAGTCAATATTCTCTTCTCTTGTTGCCTTTTTCTTTCCACAGACAATGATGGGTCAACTATTGCCCTGTAAATCTCCTGATAAAGATCTGGGACATATTTCTTGGCAAAATATTCCATTTTTTTCACATCAAGGAACACACCATTTTGTTGTGACCTGTACAGCATTTCCTGCAGTGTTTTCAATTGTTCAGAAAATGTTGAACCTGCATGAACAAATTTAAAAGGTACACAATTAAATAAATTTCATTAAAGACACTTTAGCTGTATCTTTTTGAATTATTTTTAATATCATGATTTCCAATCAAAAGTAACTCAAGCCAAAGTCCTTCCCAAAGTGTGGACACAGAAAGTTTTTGAATATTGGTGGAGAACATATATTATAACTCAGATATTTTACAATAAATAATTTTTGGCTTGCAAGCTACATATGGCCGCCACCAACAAGAACACATGTATGGGTTTGAATTGATGGACCTGGTTTGTTGCCATGAACTAATAAAGTAACATTTTAGAGATGATATTACTAAATGGCAGGGAATCAAAACCATAACTCTGAAAATTGGATGATATATTTGTTGATAAAGCAGAGAATAGAAAAGATACAGCTATGGGGCTTTAATGTTTTTGATAAGAAGCCATTGAAAGATAGTGACACCCCCCCAAAAGTACATTCAATGGGATTGTTGCCAGTCATTACTTTGTCCGCTTCGAGATTTTTTGTAATTTGGTTGAATAAAGTTTGCAAAGAATGACTACAGTGCAGTAGGATGCATGGTGTATGACTTGTACAAATTCAAATAACTGTAGATCTTAACCAGTCATCCACTCTTAGTGTTTCAAATGTTTTTTTTCAAAGCTGAGAAAAGTATGTATACAATAAATTATACCAACCTTGCAACTTGGAAATAATGCCATTCCATTGAGTTTTTGACAGCAACACATGACCCTCATTTGTAGAAAGAACGGTACCACAGTACACGGAATCAGTCTTATTGAAAATTGTTGTTTGCTGCTTGCAGGAGACAAAATAAGATACAGTTTAGTAGAAATACCAGCATTATTCACCTGTTGTAATTTTGGGGAATCGATGTGTATACAGAGTTCTCCTTGAATAAGATAAAAGGGGCGTTGGGGCCCTCTTATAAATTCTGAGAGCCCTCTTGTGAAAATGCTTTGCAACAAATAATTTTTCAATCGCTGCCGAGAAAATTCACAAAAAATCATGGCCAAATCAGTGATAGTGACATTAAACAGTGTTTACTTTCTGGTTTTAATTTGAATGTGTGCCGGAGCATTCATTTGATTTCTCATCAATCCCTGAAATCTCCTATGTGTGACCGCTTCTTTCTGCAGTGCTTCACAACACATGAGCCCTATTGTGAAAATTTCCTACGGAGAATTCTGTGTATACCCAATCAGTGGATAAAAACATATGCAGGAGCTTGCATTTTTTTTTGGGGGGGGGGAGGGTAAAATTTATATTTTTTTATTTATTGTTATCAGTATCATCATTTTTGCAGAGTGTGGCCAGCCTTAAAAAAACGCCTTGTTAATTACTCTGTAGTTAGCTAAACTCACAAACCTATACTTCATGATTTTGTGCAATGACCCCATTAAATGATTATGTTTTTGATAAATTGAAGATTAATTACTCTTGACATCTTTCAGTTCACAATTTTTTTCCCAATTAAACCACCAACAGTTTAGTGCGCCCTCATGCACCAGTTCTCAATATTTCAGGTCAATAACCTGGAGTCAATACAGCCGAAAACAACACCGGCCGAAGAACCTGTCACAACATACCCTCGCTGTTGTTCTCCATTTACACTTACCAGTGGAGACCTGTCTCGGATATTGCTGTTCCCGATATTGCCGCCTGCGATTTTCTTTGGTGGAAGGTACTGTGAAAACCCGGGAAAAAACTCCAGATCTGCTTTTGATTTGCATCTGGTACACCATCGCGTCCCCGGGACGTACTGTTCATCTTTTGCACCAATTTCATCGAAGACCTGGAATAGCCTTGATGGGATTGGACGCTCACATATCTTATCACTGTGGGCCCATGGTGCCGGACAGGAACATAGTCGCCTGTTTCTTCTGATGACTGCTTTTAAATGATGTAAACAAATAAGATCACCGGGACTTTGACAACACCGTCTTAATTCCACTGTCAAATGACATAAATTTCCTGTGCAAGTGGTTTTCGCACGCGTTTTACCGGCAAGTACACACTCAGACATCTTGAACAACACTTCATTGAGTTTTAGAAGAACAATTCGCGCCAATATTTTTATCGTCTGCTGCTATATCATATGTGTGTACAAATGACAGTTTCACGGCTCTGGTATATACTGTCAGTGGATAGATCATGTAGAGGAAATAAATTCATTCTTGAAAAAATGGCAAGCGCCTTTATTATGTGCAAAGCCAGTAAACTAGTAGACAAGTGCATGTTGTCGCATTTGAAAGTTTGCACTACTAGCGATTGAAACTGACGAATGTAAACAAACATGCGTAAATTTAGCGCCACCCTTTTTCAAATAGTGTTCCTATTTTTATCCAGGATCGGTTTTTTTTAGGCAAAGGGTATGTTGTAGTTTATAATAAAGAGAGTTGTTGTACACATTTATAGCAATCCCTTTTGCGTATTTTTCATCCCTTTTGAGAAAAGAGAAGACCTCCGTGTATTTCTATGCATGAAAACTACTTCCGGTGAGGCATGCGCAGAACGTTTTTCTCCCCTGTGTAATCTCAAATACTGTGCACCTCCAGGCTGATTCATATTGAGAGAACAATATCACAGTACTATAAACTACCCACAGTTCTCTTTGATTTGTAGCCTTGAAGGTTGCCAGTCTAATAATTTTTCTCCTCTACATTTTAGCAATAATATGAAGCACTCAGCTACTTATTTAGCTACATTCAATAAAAGTGTGTTGACAAACTGAATTGGTCATTCTGTCAGAAAAGCTTACTGTGAAAATGCTGATGGAATTGAATTTAACCTCATAGATTAATGACCAAAGTCTCATGTCTCAAGTAATGATGATGTTTCATCAAGTCATCTGTAGAGTCATTTTGATGTCTTCATTCAAATTTGTCTGGACTTTTCTCTAATTTTGTGGTTTTTTATTATAATTATATAAATCACATACCACATCATATATCATATATATAAATCAATAGTTGCTGCACTTTTCTTCATATTTCAAGTTTAGGTTCAACACAGATATTCAATTTATCATTGTTTTTTAGCAAAAATGCTTGTATAGTTATAGAGACTGCTAGCTCACTTGTTTTAAATGTCAAAATGACAGATTTCAAGTATTTTTGATCATTGAACATTCATAGTTTCTTAAGAAGCCAAAAATATTGGAAGTTGTCAGTTGAATGAATGTATTTTCTGTGTGAGTACACGCTTTATTTGTTACAGTCAGTGTTGCCACTAACAACATTTATGAAACTCTGAATGTCAATCTGAAAATATCATTACATTAGTTTTGCAGCAGTACATGTAATATGTGAAATTTTCTTGTATCATAAAGAAGTTTATTTAGTAGATTAGCTTTGATGGTGCAATGCTGTTGGTGTGGCTGGTATTTGTAAAATTTGTTTTCTTACTTCTGTAATTTCTTAACCGGGTACAAGTGACAATAAGTCAGTTGGAGTTGCACAAACACCCGTCAACACCAGACAGAAGTTGCAACAGCTGTAAAGCATTCAAGTGTCTTCACAGAAGAACCATATCGTTATCCAGACTTCATCAAAAAGTCAGAAGGAGAAAAAATTAAAACTTGCAAACTGAATAGTGTTAGGTATCTTATTATACTGAAAAAATTGAACTAAATTTGAGGATGGAGCAGTTAGCAAAGACTCTGCTGAAAACCATACACATTGTAAGACTTAAAAAAGACAAAGCCTCTCATTGTTGACACTTTCCATCATGAAAGAATTTTTTTCTCTTTTTTCTTCATTGTTGCTATGAAAAATACAACTGTCTGTATTTTTTTCTCACAAGTTTATTTTGTGTAATTTATTTTTGTTTGACTTCATTTGTTTCAGAAGTTTTTATTAACACAATGTGTACATCAATTTGATTTCCAAGTTCTCTGAGTCTCACATATCCTCCCTGCATGTTGTGAATATTTTCAATGTCTCTACACTCATCAGTGTTTGTACAGCCATTAACGTCTTCCCAGTTCACATCATATACATGTATTATGTGTATGCATATCAAGCTTTCCATCTAGTAAATTTTGTCATTTATGCTTAACTTTGAGCATTTTGAAAATAAAATTTACCGATATTAAAAAATGGTGTTTGATTACATGATAAGGTGAAACATTGAATACTGATCATTTAAAAATAACTAGAAACTCAGTAATGTTATTTTTATGTCACATGATTAACAATTTGAACATTTCAATGTTAAAAAAGGATCTGTCAACCCGTTCGGAAGCTTTGTAGATTTAATCAAGGAATTCAATTGTGACAGAAACTATAAAAGCAAGACCCTCTTCAAAGCATGGTTTTGTTGAGTGTAAATGTATTGTTCAAGATGTATAGAAATCTCTCTGATAAGAATGATCATCACATCTGGGTCATGTTTTTAATAAAAACTACAAAAAAGTACCTGTGTTGGTTTAAGACTTGTATGTTATTCAAAGCTATTAATTATTTATCAAATATCCGGGACTTTGCGGTAAATTAAAACAAAAAAATAACTAATGGTCCTCGAATTCCAAGAAACTGAGAGTTCAAAAGTTCGGTACGGTGAAAACAGAAAATACATGCATGGAGGTGCAACATCATTATTAAATCTTGCTGCCTGCAGCACAAGCGGCCCAGACGTAATGAGTTTTTCTCAGTTTTCTCTATTAGTTCCTCTCCTTTACTTCATGCTTTGACTGATCGTAGAAAATAAAGAAAAATGACTATATAGAGCATGAAAACACAGTCCCTCTATCCATAGAGGGACTGTGATGAAGAAAAGGAGAGGAACTGATAGAGTAAACTGTGAGAAACTCAATAATAAGCTTATTAGTAGTGTCTGGGCCGCCTGTGCCTGTAGAGGGCGCTAGACAGCCACCTGTCGATCACAGGATATCTACGTTACTGGAAATTCAAAGGTTGAGTAATGGCGTGAAGTTGAAAGTCATTCGAGTGTATCTTCCATTACTTTATGTCACAAATTCCAACGCTGTGCCCTCCTGGCCTTTCCCATTTGTTAGTAAATTTACGAGTTTGGTGCGGAAAAAATGAGTAAGCACAAATGATGTAATGCTGACCCCCTTCCCAACCGCCCTACCCATTTTCATGAATCTCTTCTGATCCTCAGTGAATGGTTTTAAGGGGACGAAAATGATGAACGTATTCATGATAGAAAACTTGGGAAATCAGACAAAAGCAAATGAAAAATCCCTTTTTTTACTACTTAGAGTATGCTTGTATTTGCACTGAACACTCAAATTTTGATACGCATTTTCAAAGATCCATTGCATCACAGTACATCATGGTTCATGAATGCTTGTAACATTTAAATTTCTTCGTTACTGATGGATATCCTCTACTCAATTAAGTGTGCCATTTTGGTAAACTGGCCCTTGAATTTTACAACATGTCTCCTGTTTTTCATACCATAAATTCGGAAAGCTCTGTGCCCTTGAAAGTATGCATGCCATTCATAGGTGGTGCCTCCATAGCTGCAGTCATTATGCCATGTCCAGCTCTGAAACTATTTTGAGGCAGTACGCGCCTCGAAAGCGTACGACTTAAACTTACGCTCAAACTTTCCTCAATGACTCTTTCGACGTTTCTCTTTCAAAATCAAGAATAAAAATTGGGAGTCACCCTGCAAGTCTTGGTACTGAAGAAACAAATTACCCAAGATTTACCAACATTTGAGATTCAAAATGGCTGCCATTGCTGTAATAATTCTATGGAGAAAAATTAAATTAAGATTTTGGAAAAACTATGGTGGTAAAAAGTCTTTCTTACACAAAGAACCCCCACGAGTGGTAGATCAGAAAAGAACTGGAAAAGTTAGAGGGTCCAAATATCTGTCCCCGAGGCGGCATTCTACCTTGGGCTGATCACTGCACTTATTATCATTTGGCAGTAAAAAATGTTCACTTTTGTTCTCTGCAGGTTCGCACAAGTTTTGTCTCCGTAATACACTGCAAAGTTAAATGCAAGAGTAAGAAACTGAAACTGGTGATCCTGCTAATGCTTTCTTTTGGGAGATAGTGATATTTTTTAAATACTGCAGACGATCGTCATTTTGTGGTCTGGATAAGTTCTCGTTGTATAACTGTGCATAGCATTGTCCCTAGAGCATCAAAGAACACTATCAGTATTCATAACCTACTGGTTTCTTGTAAAATATTTTGAAGGAAAACCTATTTAAATTGGCAAATTCTCTGAAAATGTAATCGGCAGCTCCTCAAACGACAAATTTATGATCGACCAACTAAGATATCCTGCTAATCTCAATCTTTGCCTGTACTATGGATCTGGCTCTACCTCCATGCAAAAACACAAACTTGGTGGTACTTCTTTCGACCAAGATCCGTATACTAGCTCTACTGTCTTTGATCTCTTCCCGGCGGTTTCCTGACTTCCTACTTTTTCATTTCAGTTGCCGTTTTCACCTCACGTTTCTTTCCCAGCTGACGATGCCATCCATCTAAAGAACTTGTTACTGTCCGCTTCCTCAGTTTCAATCCATTCGGAAAGTTGACATAGTGTGAGTGTTTGGGTGTCTCGAAACTACCGTGATACAAAGCCCACTAGTAGAGTATACGTCTCGGGGACCTTGAAACCTTTCCACGCACGCTCATTTTAGCTCTGCTCAAAGTCCAACGCTATCACTTGCTCAAGAACTTCGCTATTGATCAACAGCCGACGACAGGGGCAGGATAATCTTTGGAAAACGAGATATGACCCCAGGAATATGACACAATATCTTAACCTAAAATGATCGTTCAAAATTAACAAAAACCTTCGTAAATCTCCGATTGTACTTTCATTATTTTTCGTTATTTTTCATTTTTTGTCGTAATTTACGACCGTTACGAGCGACGAGAGCACCGTATCAAACTCCCGGGGGGGGGTATTTCCACTACTTGCCAATATGTATACGTGCCGCCCAATGGGGTGTGTATTTCAGCAACTTGGTCTAAAATGGGGGTATCAATTCACAGTAAACCAGGGTCTAAAATGGGGTCGATTTTTGAGTGCCACACAAGAACAAATTCGAACTGTCAGTTCACGTCTTCCTTGCAGGGTTTTGAGCTGCACTCAATAAGCATCGATATCTTTTTGTGTGGCAGGGGACCCATTAAAGAGACCCCTGGCTTTAGCCGAAGTAAATATAAACTTTGTTTTAAAACACTGTCACTAATTGATCAGAACTCCATATATGGAAGAATTTTGCCCAATAGAAAATATCGAAACAAAGTGGCTCTACTACTCCTATCATACAACAGGTCGACCATGGGAAAACTGGCAGTGCAGTATAGTGGTAGGCTCTGCCGGTAACTCGGCAAATTTTGCACCCTATGACTTTTTACCTGGGTCAAAGGTCATAAATGGGGTCCTAAAATAACGAGATTTTAGGTCTAAAATTGGCCCCGGGTTTTTTATGTGCGGCCGCACACCCCTACCACATTTCAGAGCAAGTACCCCCCTCCCCGGATTAAACTTGCCGACATCGATTAATCACTATCTGAGAATTGTTAAACCCTAGATAATTTTCCTTCCAACTTCGACGCATTAATCCTACATTTGTTTGCTTATTTCCACTGTCATTACCGATTTCATAACTGACCATTCCGAAAAGAGTTCTTCTTCTTCTTCATCTTCTTCTTCTCAAAACACCTATATTCAGTTTGTCAGCACAGAGACTATACAATTGTTATTGTCTATATATTTGCATTCCAGTCCGAACCATAATTACCTTGTCAACAATAACGATGCAGTTAAAACATGTATAGGCTGAGTTGTCGACGAACACTGTATCTCAACATTCTTTGGGAAGTAGAATAACCTTTAGATGACATTAACACAAAAATAATGAAAATATCATCAAAAAGTTGCAGTTGGTGTCCTTCAATACGTTCAACTTGTCTAACATCGGTCTTAGACCTCTTACAAAGAGATCACTTTTGTGTCACCTATGTTCTATTCCGCTCTGCGTCTGTGCGTGTGTCCATATGTCTGAGAGGTAAATACGTCCTTGAGGCGCAGAGCGGAATAGAACACAGGTGACTGTGCTTTTGCCCTAAAAAACTCCGCCCGTGATATTTTAAATTTCTTTATCGAGCTGCTTTAGTTTTCGCCCTGACAAACGTAATTTTGCTGTCACTATTAGTGATAGAGGGATCGTGGTTTAACTACAGTCTCCCACTGAAAATTACTACTTGAGAACGTATACTTCAAAACTGCTTTTGGTAAACATCATCAGTAAGCTATAGGGCCTAATATTCTTTGATAGCAAAACTATTTCCGTCACACCTATCAGTTTCTCCTCTCTTGTAATCCAATCGTGGTACCCTACACGATTACTTTACACAAGGCCAAGAATAAAATAAACGGTAGCAAGTAGTCTCCCGTGCAAGACCAAGAACCTGCGTCTGTGCACAGTGGGTGGAAGGACTGTGGTCCATGCGTCTGTGCACAGTGGGTGGAGGGACTCTGGTCCATGCTTTTAATTTGCGCCGCGAAGCCGCAAGCAAAAGCAAACAGCAGGTTGCTGTAGTAGCTCGCGGCTTGTCGCTTTTGCCTCAAATAAAGCTCAGATAAGCGAGACTCGTTAGTACCAAACCATACATATACATATAGGGTATCAGGATGCAGAAAATACGTTCTATTATCACCGGTATAGCAACATACGGACGTCCCTAGACTTGGTTCTAGCACAGGCGCTCCTTAGTGGTTAGTCTGCTAAGTAGATCGATTTTCGGCTCGATTTATCGATCCCGCAGTCGATATGCCCCGCCACTGCAACCTAAATACTCACAAGGTGTGCAACACAATCACTCAAAAATCACACCACCCAATTTGTCAACTGGCCGTGCGCTCGCACAAAACATTCAGAACTACACTCTCATATACCTAGTTGGATCACAAATTTAACCATCTCCTCAAAATCACGCAATGAACGTTTACTCGCGTCATCTTGAAGAAATCGGCCGTGTTTTGAGACCAAGCGCAGTGAAATGTGGCCTGCAGAACGATTCTACCATATGATGTAATTTATTCCACTACTGATTGGCTAATCAACGGCCAAAACAAGGTCATGGCAAGACGTCACTGGTGCAGTATAGTTGAACCAATCACCAGTGGGAAAAAATGACGTCATATGGTAGAATCGTTCTGCAGGCCGCATTTCACCGCGCTTGGTCTCAAAACACGGCCGATTTCTTCAAGATGACGCTAGTAACACGTTCATCGGCGTGATTTTTGAGGAGATGGTTAAATTTGTGATCCAACTTGGTATATGGGAGTGTAGTTCTGAATGTTTTGTGCGAGCGCACGGCCAGTTGACAAATCGGGTGGTGTGATTTTTGAGTGATTGTGTTGCACACCTTGTGAGTATTTAGGTTGCAGTGGCGGGCATATCGACTACGGGATCAATAGATCGATCCGAAAATCGATCTACTTAGCAGACGACCCAGCTAAGGAGCGCCTGTGGGTTCTAGTCTGTGATTTGTGAATTTTTGAGTGGGGTGAACGTGATGATTTGTGTTCTGTTTTCATGTGAACCGCGTTATGGGTGAACGCGAGGCCGGGTGAACGTTATATTGGAGGGAGTTTCTCCCACAGGTGTCCGGAGTTGCCGGTGTACATGCATAGAGAGAAGGGGAAGGTTTGACACGATTTTGCCCGCCGGACCGTGAATCCAAACAAATATGGAGTTTAGAGTCAAATAAAAGGTCTACGCCGATAGCGAAATACCTCTTGCCCGAAATCGGCCCGAAACTCTCTAGTTACCCCGGTCATCAGGCTGTTACGTACAGCAGCACCGCGGTTCTCATTAGCATTCCAGATGAACCCGTGACCCACAACCGCTAAATTTAAATCCGCCATTAAACGGGCTACAGATACTGATGTACAACGTCCAGCTTTGCGTTTTGAACAAACCCAAGTCGTGGATCCTTTACTATCATTAGCTTGTAAGTATTTTAGAAAATATTTTAGCAAAGGTCACGAGTTCAAATATAACACCAATTAATCCACACTGAACTATGGGTAATTTGCCCAACTCAAAATGTCTGACGTACGTAAGACCCTGATAATGTACTTGACCAGCAGTTTGGGGCCAAAAGTGGGACTTAATAACGATGAACGCGTCTCAGAGTTGGACATTAAATATCAAAGGTATTTATCTACCGAAGGACGGTAGTTTTTTGACTGCATGCGTTAATATACGTGGATTTTTATCGTCTACAGGAGGGCAAAATCGTGTCAAACCTTCCCCTTCTCTCTATGTATACTACACGGCAAATAACGGACCTGTGGTTTCTCCCCGGTGAATCCGGCATAAACTAAATCCCTACTGCGCAGACTCAAAGGTAACGCCTTCAATCGCAAGGGAAACCCCCTTGCCTGGGCTGCCAAATTTTAGATAGGTTTGTATGAAATGGAAGAGACACAAGAGAAACTATTACAAATGATTTTATTTTTTTTTTAATTCACTGACTTGAACCAAGTCTACAACGCCCCTAAAGTCCCTATCAATTCCCACACATACATGGTATCCGTAGTACGTATGCGCAGTACGTCCTACTGCCATTGACAGAAGCCACGAGACTATTATGTAGTATTCCCGGTGGTAGCAGTCCCCGGGTTGGTGGGTACCCATGCGCGTTACCAAATTCACGGAAAAGGGGGTGTTTTTCTTCAGTCATCTCGGAGATTCTAGGTCCGTGAAATCGAGAAAAAGGGGTACTTTTTCACAGTAGAGATTGGGGGTAGTCCTTTCATAATCTCCCTAGGACACTAAATCTGGTCTAGTCTCACTCTAGATGATTGTGTATGAATGTGACTAAAATCAGGTGAGGACAAACATTTGTGATGTATGTACATGTATACAAAGTCAACCTCCAGGGTCAACCCTGGAAGTCAACATACTAACCTCCTAGATTTCGAAAATAAGGGTATGTTTTTTACAGCTAATTTCTCCCAGATTTGCCACAAATAGGGGGTGTTTTTCTCAGAAATATTCTAGGAAAGTGGGTACTTTTCAAACTTGGGTATAAACAAGCATGGGTACCCACCAACCCGGGGACTGCCACCGCCGGGGTAGTATTACAATTCACAATTTTCTGCCCATCGGGGAATCGCCATGCGAGAGATCGTTGGGTAGACTTCGTTCAAGTCTGTGACGTGTGAATGTTTTAGTTGAGTGAACGCGATGATTTGTATTTTGTTTTCATGTGAAACGCGTGAGTGGAATGGACACGATGAGTGCAGTGGACTCAATAACAGGCACTACCGTAGTTGATAGCGCTTTTAGTGTAGTAGAAATTTCTACTACACTTTAAAAGCGCTATCAACTACGGTGGTGCCTGTGGACTCAAAGAGTGGGGTGAACGTTATACTGGGGAGTTTCTCCACGGTGAATCCGGTAGAAACTAACTCACTACTGCTGCGCAGACCCATAGGTAACGCATTCAATCGCTGGGAAACCTGGCTGGCCTGGACTGCTAAATTCCGAATAAGTTGTACGAAATAGGAGAGGCACGAGAGAAACTATTATAAATGAGTTTATTGTTTAAAAATTCACCGACTTGAACCAACTTGGAGTATTTAGGTTGCAGTGGCGGGCAGATCGAGCACGGGATCGATAGATCGAGCAGAAAATCGATCGTTCTAGCAGACTACCAACCAACAGGCGTCTGTGGTTCTGTGCGTATTGCCAGAGGCTAGTTCAGTGATGAGTGTATATAACCACAGCGTGCGGAGGGACTGTGGAATAGGCCTAATACAGCTACAGTATCACTGAGCAAGCCCATAGCACGGTCACTCGTGATCAGTCTATTCCGCTCGGTGTGTACAAATGCCTGAGAGATGTTTTTCTCAGGCATATGTAGGGCTAGCTGTGGGTCCATAGCTGTGGTGTTTTCGGACGGGATTCCTGCCTTTTACGGGCTGGTTTTGACTTTTACGATTTTAACCCCGCCACCACAGCTATGGGAAAATGCGTAGAAAAGCGTCCATGTTACGCCCGACAGCACCCTTGTCGCAACTTTGTTCGGCGATATTTCGAAAAGTTTCCATCCAAATTGCAAATTGCCAACACTCATCGACAACTTGGTTATTAGGGACTTACCACGACCAGAAATCCGCTTAAAATTCACTGAAATATCGCCGTTTTTCTAGCGTCAACCGACATGACTACCCCGAGACCGCCATTTTGCTGGCGTAAAACTGTTGTTCGAGGCTCTCTGCAGAACGTCACTACAGTGACGTAGCTGTGACCTCTCAACTTACAAAAACCATGGAGGTAGTAGAGACTACCTCATGCAAAAACAAACTGAGAGATTACAGCCGGCATCCGCGCCGCATAAACAATCACAGATCCCAGGACTGAACTATTTTTTCCCAAGTTAAAGTTTGATTTCAGTTATGTGAGACTGGCAATGTCCATAGGACAAACGATGGTCATCGATATCACACGATGAATGACCAACGTAAAGTTGGCGTCATCCTCATCCTCATCCTCAGCCTCAGGTGACCTTTCTAGCTGACGCTGAAAATGACGCTACTCAGCGTCAGCTTCAGCGTCGTATCCGAAGATTGCCGAAGTGCGCTACCCGATGACGGATAAATGATAAAATTCGCCCAAAACTTAAGAAAATAACAACTCCATTCTTTCTCAACTTTCTTTTGAATCGTAAAACTGGTTCGCAGGTAATATTTTATCGTTAGAATATCTCATATAGACTAGTTTTTTGGAAATGTTCGTAATTTTCAGTCCATGGATCCGTGGATGTGTTTGTTGGTATCCTCTCAACTCTTGCGTTAAGATTTTCCAAAAATTGGTGCCAAAAAAATATACGTGGTCCGAAATGTGTAAAAATCGCCACCATGAAGACGATATGAAAGCCCTAATTATTCAGAGGATATATAAAACAATTAACTGGTATAACTATGACTTGAGGCCTGAAAAGTCAACGTATTAAACATACAACCTTTGAACTTTAAGGAAATTAAGGGCTAAGAATGTTGCGTTATAACTACATCGTGAGAAACGGATATTAAGAGGAGAGGTTACTAAATATTATGAAATACATACCCACTGTGTTTGATTAACATTTACAGTGATATGAAACTTGGAGCACATTTTTAAAGTCGCTTTTACACTTATCTATTCCATCAGACGCATTCGGGAATGATCGGATTGACGCCGGTGAAGCTGACGCTGTAGCGTCATCCTCGTCCTCATTTTCGCGTGACCCCTGAGCCTGAGGATGAGGATGAGTATGACGCCAACTTTACGCTGGTGATGAATACTCAGTTTGTTTTTCTATAAGTTGAGAGGTCACAGCTACGTCACTGTAGTGACGTTCTGCAGAGAGCCTCGAACAACAGTTTTACGCCAGCAAAATGGCGGTCTCCGGGTAGTCATGTCGGTTGACAGCTAGAAAACGGCGATATTTCAGTGAATTTTAAGCGGATTTCTGGTCGTGGTAAGTCCCTAATAACCAAGTTGTCGATGAGTGTTGGCAATTTGTAATTTGGATGGAAACTTTTCGAAATATCGCCGAACAAAGTTGCGACAAGGGTGCTGTCGGGCGTAACATGGACGCTTTTCTACGCATTTTCCCATAGCTGTGGTGGCGGGTTAAAATCGTAAAAAGTCAAAACCAGCCCGTAAAAGGCAGGAATCCCGTCCGAAAACACCACAGCTATGGACCCACAGCTAATGTAGGGCCTACACACGTCTATGGGGGCATAGACGCCGAGCGGAATAGACTGATCACGAGTGACTGTGCTCATAGTGCGCCTTTTGTGCCCAATATGCACACAACGCTGGGCAAAATTATATTGGCAACATTTCGACACAGACAAGGTGACCACATTGCATGCATTGATTGGCAATAATGCAACGCCTGTGATTTGATCTTCGCAGAACGCGGCCTCGACGGCTGATGGCGCACTTCAACTTGCGAGAATATATACGAGACAAGCGCCATTATTCAAGTTACTACCTACAGCCATTGTGAGTTTTGAACTACGTGTGTTCCGCCAATTTCCGACTCGTACTTTCTGGACATTGCTGCTTTGTAATTTCCGACTTGTATTTACCCCTCGATAAAATGATGTTTGTATAATGATGCTACACGGCTTTCGTCAGGCGCTAAATGCAGAAGATCCGTCTTTCTGAGGACTGTACATCGACGCTCCGGGAGTGGATCTTCACCTCCAAGATGTGTCTCGGTAAGTCATCTTTCGATTTTGATAACACCGTATACCTTCTCGTGAAAACAGTTATTGGTATCTGTATCTTGCGCATGTCGTACACGCATGTAGCTACTGTTTTACGTCATGGTAAGAATGAATGATGGTACGCTAGAGTTGTACGTAGGCCCTATTGAGATTTTTCAGTCATGTATTCCATTTCTCTCCATGTTCCGATGAACGAAATTGTGCTCTGCATGTGTGTGTAACATCAACTGTTATTGTTTACAACTGGAATTCATTTGTCAAAAATAAGCAATTGCGATATTAATAATGCTGTCTGATTGTTATTTGTCATGTTAACATTTATCACCATACTAGTACATGTACATTGACCAAAACTATCAGTCTTGAAAAATGAACCTTGACAATTCCACATGTTGGTCATCATAAAAGTTGCAATAACTCAAGAATTTCTTGTCTGCATTTTAAACCGTCATTACAATTCATTTTGATTTGAGGTTATTTGCAATGATGTACATTTACTTGTTTTAATTCAAAATTACTAAAAGTTTCCATACAAACAACCAGTTTGATTGTCCACTGTGGAAGCTGGTTGATGGTTTGTGAACAGCTGTAGTAAAACAGTAAATATCAAATTGCCAACTCTCAAGTAATGTTAATTCTATTGTTTCTTCCAGGGCCCAGACACTACCTTGCACCAACATCAGCAAGGTCATTGGAGGTATAGCGCCGCATTTGGACCTAAGGTTTGTGTGGAGTGTAAGTGGTCATGACTGTTTGGCAAGGGACCCATATGGTGAGGGGGGTCCAAAATGATGTTTGTGAAACTTTCTTGAAGTATGACAGTATTTTGAACTTACAGTGTATTCACTATTTTTTGAAACCCATCTGCTTTTTTCACTATGCTACTAGATACTATAGACAAATTTTCTTCCCAGAATAACATTTTGCTGCAATAATTGTAAAAAATTTCCGTTCAAATGAAATAAATAAATCTCATCAATTCAAACACCAATGCAAACATTTCTATAAACTTATATCATTTATGATTCATTGTTTGTTACAACTGGAAACCAGATTTGTTTGAAAATGCCACACACCATACCCTATTTTATGCAACAATTCTTACAAATTCTCACAAATTTAAGTTTTTACAACAAAACTAGGTATTGTTTATTCAAACTCGAAGAAACTAATGTTGACAAATTGATTTCCCCTGTACTTGAATTTTCTTTACCAATATCCTCCCATATTAAACTTTTTTTTGAATTATTCATTATTTGGTACTATGGAAAACATGACTGTTTAGAATGCCACAACAAGCCCTTTGTTTTTACAAGAAGTCAAAAAAATTGGCAACAATCTTAAATGGAAATTTCCCATGATCACTTCGGCACTCATTTTACCAAATTGTCCCAAGTATTATCGACTTGACCAAATTGTATGAAGTATTATTTGTTTATCCATTACTTTGGAAGTGCCACAGCTGACCTTATTTTATGTAAGTATTCTCATGAATTTTACCATAAACTGTTACTACACATATATATATATAACAAATTAATTTATAAATATTCCCACTGTCTTATTGAGTTGACCCACAGTCTGTAACTATCACTATTGTAACTGATAATACATGTTTGGTATGAATGGATTTCTTTGAAAATAATGCAAACTGGCCTGGAAGTCTATCAATTTTACAAATTTGAATTTCTTGAATTTATACAACATGAATGAAAACAAAAAGTGAAACAAGTTAAAGATAAAACAAATTATTAATGTTTGGTCTAAATGGAGACAAAAATACTGTTTAAATGCGGCATTGTGCTCTTCAACATTTATTTTCACTTCTTTACTATTTCCAAATATTACCATCTAAAAAACCATCCATTTGAAATTGTAGTGTGAACAAATTTGGCAGATTCTCACCAACTTTCCCATACATTTTAGCACAATTCTGATTTTATAAATGCCTATTAACAATTGATGGTCAATGTTTTGCAAAATGTTATGAAAATAAAATTGAGATTTCAATCATATTCTTACAACTTTGGCAACAAACGAAAATGAATACCATTCTTAATTCTGGCATTTTTTTTGCAATCAGTGATTCAATTTTGGGGCCACTGAAAACTTGACTAACTTAAGAGGTGCCTCTCAATGACTTTGAAGGGCTTTATTCACACAAATTTGGTATTTTTACAATTTCTACATGATGGCAAAGCTCCCTGTGCATGTGACTTAAACTAATCCCCAAAATGTTGATAATAGGTGGATGCATGGCAATTGCTATGTGTCTGGTATTACTGTGTAGGATACTGGAGATGTTGTTAATGTCCCAGGATGAATTTGTCAACCATGTGACAAGAGTAATATTGAGACTGTGACTGTATTATTGAAACTTGCCAGCTGACAATGTCTCAACATTGTGAAGTAATCAATAATGATGTTGACAGTCTCTTTTGATCATGTTGCTTTTGGTTTTTTGTCTCCATTTAAATTTTCAAAATTGACTCTTGTAAAGATGGTTGACAATTGCACCTTGGGATATTGCCTCATTTCCACCTCCTGTGCATGTGATACCATTTTCATATTTATTAGCATACATCCAGTTATTGTCAACATTACATAATTCAATTGGCATATATTTACTAACATATTTTGGCATGTTTCCCCTGTTTAATTATTTAATACAATTTTTCACATGCACTTTGATCAATTTATCAGCAAAATTTATCATTTGGCTTTAATTAAAATTATCGGTCTGAATTTTAAAATTTACATTGACCATCAATTGACAATTATACTCTAAAATAATATATTATTTTTTTGGTTGCTAATTATTTCCATACTTCCAAATTGTTTGAAGGGCACAATCAATTGTGCAAAGTTTACCCATGCCTCACCGTTTTATAGTTCACATTTTGTTTGTTTTATCTGCCCAATTATTTTTGACTTTTAATGTTCATGAAATGAAGCATTACAAATTTATTTTTAAATATGACTCCAATTGATAAAGGACATCATTTGGCATATATGAAGTCCCTGCCCACTGAAATTTGAACTCTTCAAATTAAATTAACTGTCCTTTATGATACCCAAGGGATGTGGCATTTTAAACATTCAGTTTTTGGAACTAAACATTACAAATTCTCTTCTGGTCTTTTCGGAAATTATTTTAAGAAATTACATCCTTAGCCCTTTTCAATTCCACATGTGTAATACAAGAAGTATTCAAAATAATTTAATCACCCTTCAACATTAAAATCCCCCAGCTGAGGTGGCATTTTCCATCGTAAAGTCATTAAACTGAACTAAATTTAAATTTACTTTCAATAAATGACTAAAATTTATAATTCATGAATATATCATACTCAAAGAAAGTCTCAAAAACATCAAGGTTTCTCAAAAAATTTGAAAATGATTAAACAAAAACAAAGCTGTACTAAATTGGGCCTAGGGAAATGGACAAGGGGATTGCGTTAGAAAGGGGTTTGGCAACCGTGATTAAAGTCTACAGGAACACAAAAAATCCGAATGATGATTAATTGCTACATAAAACATGGCACCTCGGAACCGCGTTTAACGAAAAATGGAACTTCGGAACGACTATCAATATGTACGGGAACATGGAAAATTGGAATGATGATTAAGTTCTACGAAAAACACAGCACCTCGGTATCGTGATTAAGTTCTACGAAAAACATGATTAAGTTCTACGAAAAACACGGCACCTCGGAATCGTGATTAAGTTCTACGAAAAAGACGGCACCTCGGAATCGTGATTAAGTTCTACGAAAAACACAGCACCTCGGAATCGTGATTAAGTTCTACGAAAAACACGGCACCTCGGAACCGCGATTAACAGAACATGGAACCTCGGAACTGCGATAAATATGTACAGGAACATGGAACTCGGAATCGTGATTAAGTTCTACGAAAAACACAGCACCTCGGAATCGTGATTAAGTTCTACGAAAAACACGGCACCTCGGAACCGCAATTAACGGAACATGGAACCTCGGAACAGCGTTTGATAGACCACAGAATCTCGGAACCGCGATTAACGGCACACGGAACCTAAATATGTACAGGAACATGGAACTCGGAATCGTGATTAACTTCTACAAAAAACACGGCACCTCGGAATCGTGATAAAGTTCTACGAAAAACATGGCACCTCGGAACCGCAATTAACAAAACATGGCACCTCGGAACAGCATTTGATAGACCACTGAATCTCGGAACCGCGATTAACGGCACACGGAACCTCGGAACTGCGATAAATATGTACAGGAACACGGAAACTCAGAATCGTGATTAAGTTCTACGAAAAACACGGCACCTCGGAACCGCGATTAACGGAACATGGAACCTCGGAACAGCGTTTGATAGACCACGGAATCTCGGAATCGCGATTAACGGCACACAGAACCTAAATATGTACAGGAACATGGAACTCGGAATCGTGATTAAGTTCTACGAAAAACACAGCACCTCGGAATCGTGATTATGTTCTACGAAAAACACAGCACCTCGGAACCGCGATTAACGGAACATGGAACCTCAGAACAGCGTTTGATAGACCACGGAATCTCGGAACCGCGATTAACGGCACACAGAACCTAAATATGTACAGGAACATGGAACTCGGAATCGTGATTAACGGAACATGGAACCTCCGAACAGTGTTTGATAGACCACGGAATCTCGGAACCGCGATTTACGGCACACGGAACCTCGGAACTACGATAAATATTTACAGTAACACGGAAACTCGGAATCGTGATTAAGTTCTACGAAAAACACGGCACCTCGGAATTGTGATTAAGTTCTACGAAAAACACAGCACCTCGGAACCGCGATTAAGGGAACATGGAACCTCGGAACAGCGTTTGATAGACCACGGAATCTCGGAACCGCGATTAAGGGCACACGGAACCTCGGAACTGCGATTACTATTTACAGGAAGACAGAAACTCGGAATCATGAGTAAGTTCTACGAAAAACACGGCACCTCGGAACCGCGATTAACGGAACATGGAACCTCGGAACAGAGTTTGATAGAACACGGCACCTCGGAACAGCGATTGACAGAACACGGAACCTCGGAACTGCGATAAATATGTACAGGAACACAGAACTCGGAATTGTGATTAGTTCTACGAAAAACACGGCACCTCAGAATAGTGATTAAATTCTACGAAAAACACGGCACCTCGGAATCGTGATTAAGTTCTACGAAAAACACAGCACCTCGGAACCGCTATTAACGGAGCATGGAACCTCGGAACTGCGATAAATATGTACAGGAACTCGGAATCATGATTAAGTTCTACGAAAAACACAGCACCTTGGAATCGTGATTAAGTTCTACGAAAAACACGGCACCCCGGAACTGCGATTAACGGAACATGGAACCTTGGAACAGCGTTTGATAGACGACGGAATCTTGGAACCGCGATTAACAGCACACAGAACCTCGGAACTGCGATAAATATTTACAGGGACACAGAAACTCGGAATTGTGATTAAATTCTACGAAAAACACGGCACTTCGGAATCGTGATTAAGTTCTACAAAAAACACGGCACCTCGGAACCGCAATTAATGGAACATGGAACCTCAGAAGAGCGTTTGATAGAGCTTTGAATCTCAGAACTGCTATTAACGGAACACAGAACCTCGGAACAGCGTTTCATAGACCACGGAATCTCAGAACCGTGATTAACGGCACACAGAACCTCGGAACTGCAGTAACTATTTACAGGAACACGGAAACTCGGAATCGTGAAAAAGTTCTACGAAAAACACGGCACCTCGGAACCGCGATTGAGTTCTAGGAAAAACACGCACCTCGGAACTGCGATTAACGGAACATGGATCCTCGGAACAGCGTTTGATAGACCATGGAATCTCGGAACCGCAATTAACGGCACACGGAACCTAAATATGTACAGGAACATGGAACTCGGAATCGTGATTAAGTTCTACGAAAAACACGGCACCTCGGAACCGCGATTAACGGAACATGGAACCTCGGAACAGCGTTTGATAGACCACGGAATCTCGGAACCGCGATTAACGACACACGGAACCTCGGAACTGCGATAAATATGTACAGGAACACGGAAACTCAGAATCGTGATTAAGTTCTACGAAAAACACAGCACCTCGGAATCGTGATTAAGTTCTATGAAAAACACGGCGCCTCGGAATCGTGATTAAGTTCTACGAAATACACAGCACCTCAGAATCGTGATTAAGTTCTACGAAAAAAACGGCACCTCGGAACCATGATTAACAGAACATGGAACCTCGGAACTGCAATAAATATGTACAGGAACATGGAACTCGGAATCGTGATTAAGTTCTACGAAAAACACAGCACCTCGGAATCGTGATTAAGTTCTACGAAAAACACGGCACCTCAGAAACGCAATTAACGGAACATGGAACCTCGGAACAGCGTTTGATAGACCACAGAATCTCGGAACCGCGATTAACGGCACACAGAACCTAAATATGTACAGGAACATTGAACTCGGAATCATGATTAACTTCTACGAAAAACACGGCACCTCGGAATCGTGATAAAGTTCTATGAAAAACACGGCACCTCGGAACCGCAATTAACAAAACATGGAACCTCGGAACAGCATTTGATAGACCACTGAATCTCGGAACCGCGATTAACGGCACACAGAACCTCGGAACTGCGATAAATATGTACAGGAACACGGCAACTCAGAATCGTGATTAAGTTCTACGAAAAACACAGCACCATGGAACCGCGATTAACGGAACATGGAACCTCTGAACAGCGTTTGGTAGACCACGGAATCTCGGAACCGCGATTAACGGCACACACAGAACCTAAATATGTACAGGAACATGGAACTCGGAATCGTGATTAACGGAACATGGAACCTCCGAACAGTGTTTGATAGACCACGGAATCTCGGAACCGCGATTTACGGCACACGGAACCTCGAACTACGATAAATATTTACAGTAACACGGAAACTCGGAATCGTGATAAGTTCTACGAAAAACACAGCACCTCGGAATTGTGATTAAGGTCTACGAAAAACACGGCACCTCGGAACCGCGATTAATGGAACATGGAACCTCGGAACAGCGTTTGATAGACCACGGAATCTCGGAACCACGATTTAAGGCACACGGAACCTCGGAACTGCGATTACTATTTACAGGAACACGGAAACTCGGAATCGTGATTAAGTTCTACGAAAAACACGGCACCTCGGAACCGCGATTAACGGAACATGGAACCTCGGAACAGAGTTTGATAGAACACGGCACCTCGGAACAGCGATTGACAGAACACGGAACCTCGGAACTGCGATAAATATGTACAGGAACACAGAACTCGGAATCGTGATTAAGTTCTATGAAAAACACAGCACCTCGGAATCGTGATTAAGTTCTACGAAAAACACGGCACCTCGGAATCGTGATTAAATTCTACGAAAAACACAGCACCTCGGAACCGCTATTAACGGAGCATGGAACCTCGGAACTGCGATAAATATGTACAGGAACTCGGAATCATGATTAAGTTCTACGAAAAACACAGCACCTCGGAATCGTGATTAAGTTCTACGAAAAACACGGCACCCCGGAACTGCGATTAACGGAACATGGAACCTCGGAACAGCGTTTGATAGACGACGGAATCTCGGAACCGCGATTAACGGCACACAGAACCTCGGAACTGCGATAAATATTTACAGGGACACAGAAACTCGGAATCGTGATTAAGTTCTACGAAAAACACGGCACTTCGGAATCGTGATTAAGTTCTACAAAAAACACGGCACCTCGGAACCGCGATTAATGGAACATGGAACCTCGGAAGAGCGTTTGATAGAGCTTTGAATCTCAGAACCGCTATTAACGGAACACAGAACCTCGGAACAGCGTTTCATAGACCACGGAATCTCGGAACCGCGATTAATGGCACACGGAACCTCGGAACTGCAGTAACTACTTACAGGAACACGGAAACTCTGAATCGTGAAAAGTTCTACGAAAAACACGGCACCTCGGAATCGTGATTGAGTTCTAGGAAAAACACGGCACCTCGGAACTGCGATTAACGGAACATGGAACCTCGGAACAGCGTTTGATAGACCCACGGAATCTCGGAACCGCGATTAACGACACACGGAACCTAAATATGTACAGGAACATGGAACTCGGAATCGTGATTAAGTTCTACGAAAAACACGGCACCTCGGAATCGCGATTAATGGAACATGGAACCTCGGAACAGCGTTTGATAGACCACGGAATCTCGGAACCGCGATTAACGGCACACAGAACCTCGGAACTGCGATAAATATGTACAGGAACACAGAAACTCGGAATCGTGATTAAGTTCTACGAAAAACACGGCACCTCGGAATCGTGATTAAGTTCTACGAAAAACACGGCACCTCGGAATCGTGATTTAAGTTCTACGAAAAACACGGCACCTCGGAACCGCGATTAACAGAACATGGAACCTCGGAACTGCAATAAATATGTACAGGAACATGGAACTCGGAATCGTGATTAAGTTCTACGAAAAACACAGCACCTCGGAATCGTGATTAAGTTCTACGAAAAACACGGAACCACGATTAACGGAACATGGAACCTCGAAACAGCGTTTGATAGACCACAGAATCTCGGAACCGCGATTAACGGCACACGGAACCTAAATATGTACAGGAACATGGAACTCGGAATCGTGATTAAGTTCTACGAAAAACACAGCACCTCGGAATCGTGATTAAGTTCTACGAAAAACACGGCACCTCAGAAACGCAATTAACGGAACTGGAACCTCGGAACAGCGTTTGATAGACCACAGAATCTCGGAACCGCGATTAACGGCACACAGAACCTAAATATGTACAGGAACATGGAACTCGGAATCATGATTAACTTCTACGAAAAACACGGCACCTCGGAATCGTGATAAAGTTCTATGAAAAACACGGCACCTCGGAACCGCAATTAACAAAACATGGAACCTCGGAACAGCATTTGATAGACCACGGAATCTCGGAATCGCGATTAACGGCACACAGAACCTAAATATGTACAGGAACACGGAACTCAGAATCGTGATTAAGTTCTACGAAAAACACGGCACCTCGGAACCGCGATTAACGGAACATGGAACCTCGGAACAGCGTTTGATATACCACGGAATCTCGGAACCGCAATTAACGGCACACGGAACCTAAATATGTACAGGAACATGGAACTCGGAATCGTGATTAAGTTCTACGAAAAATACAGCACCTCGGAATTGTGATTAAGTTCTATGAAAAACACGGCACCTCGGAACCGCGATTAACGGAACATGGAACCTCGGAACAGTGTTTGATAGAACACGGCACCTCGGAACAGCAGTTAACAGAACACGGAACCTCGGAACTGCGATAAATATGTACAGGAACACAGAACTCGGAATCGTGATTAAGTTCTACGAAAAACACAGCACCTTGGATCGTGATTAAGTTCTAAAAAAAACACGGCGCCTCGGAATCGTGATTAAGTTCTACGAAAAACACGGCACCTCGGAATCGTGCTTAAGTTCTACGAAAAACACGGCACCTCGGAATCGTGATTAAGTTCTACGAAAAAGACGGCACCTCGGAACCGCCATTAAGGGCACACGGAACCTCGGAACTGCGATTACTATTTACAGGAAGACAGAAACTCGGAATCATGAGTAAGTTCTACGAAAAACACGGCACCTCGGAATCGTGATTAAGTTCTACGAAAAACACGGCACCTCGGAACCGCGATTACGGAACATGGAACCTCTGAACAGCGTTTGATAGACCACGGAATCTCGGAACCGCGATTAACGACACACGGAACCTCGGAACTGCGATAAATATGTACAGGAACACGGAAACTCAGAATCGTGATTAAGTTCTACGAAAAACACGGCACCTCGGAATCGTGATTAAGTTCTACGAAAAACACGGCACCTCGGAATCGTGATTAAGTTCTACGAAAAACACAGCACCTCGGAATCGTGATTAAGTTCTACGAAAAACACGGCACCTCGGAACCATGATTAACAGAACATGGAACCTCGGAACTGCGAGAAATATGTACAGAAACATGGAACTCGGAATCGTGATTAAGTTCTACGAAAAACACAGCACCTCGGAATCATGATTAAGTTCTACGAAAAACACGGCACCTCAGAAACGCAATTAACGGAACATGGAACCTCGGAACAGCGTTTGATAGACCACAGAATCTCGGAACCGGATTAACGGCACACAGAACCTAAATATGTACAGGAACATTGAACTCGGAATCATGATTAACTTCTACGAAAAACACGGCACCTCGGAATCGTGATAAAGTTCTATGAAAAACACGGCACCTCGGAACCGCAATTAACAAAACATGGAACCTCGGAACAGCATTTGATAGACCACTGAATCTCGGAACCGCGATTAACGGCACACAGAACCTCGGAACTGCGATAAATATGTACAGGAACGCGGCAACTCAGAATCGTGATTAAGTTCTACGAAAAACACAGCACCATGGAACCGCGATTAACGGAACATGGAACCTCTGAAACAGCGTTTGGTAGACCACGGAATCTCGGAACCGCGATTAACGGCACACAGAACCTAAATATGTACAGGAACATGGATCTCGGAATCGTGATTAACGGAACATGGAACCTCCGAACAGTGTTTGATAGACCACGGAATCTCGGAACCGCGATTTACGGCACACGGAACCTCGGAACTACGATAAATATTTCAGTAACACGGAAACTCGGAATCGTGATAAGTTCTACGAAAAACACAGCACCTCGGAATTGTGATTAAGGTCTACGAAAAACACGGCACCTCGGAACCGCGATTAATGGAACATGGAACCTCGGAACAGCGTTTGATAGACCACGGAATCTCGGAACCACGATTTAAGGCACACGGAACCTCGGAACTGGGATTACTATTTACAGGAACACGGAAACTCGGAATCGTGATTAAGTTCTACTACGAAAAACTCGGCACCTCGGAACCGCGATTAACGGAACATGGAACCTCGGAACAGCGTTTGATAGAACACGGCACCTCGGAACAGCAATTAACAGAACATGGAACCTCGGAACTGCGATAAATATGTACAAGAACACAGAAACTCGGAATCGTGATTAAGTTCTACGAAAAACACGGCACCTCAGAATAGTGATTAAATTCTACGAAAAAACACGGCACCTCGGAATCGTGATTAAATTCTACGAAAAACACAGCACCTCGGAACCGCTATTAACGGAGCATGGAACCTCGGAACTGCGATAAATATGTACAGGAACTCGGAATCATGATTAAGTTCTACGAAAAACACAGCACCTCGGAATCGTGATTAAGTTCTACGAAAAACACGGCACCCCGGAACTGCGATTAACGGAACATGGAACCTCGGAACAGCGTTTGATAGACCACGGAATCTCGGAACCGCGATTAACGGCACACAGAACCTCGGAACTGCGATAAATATTTACAGGGACACAGAAACTCGGAATCGTGATTAAGTTCTACGAAAAACACGGCACTTCGAATCGTGATTAAGTTCTACAAAAAACACGGCACCTCAGAACCGCGATTAATGGAACATGGAACCTCGGAAGAGCGTTTTATAGAGTTTTGAATCTCGGAACCGCTATTAACGGAACACGCAACCTCGGAACAGCGTTTCATAGACACGGAATCTCGGAACCGCGATTAATGGCACACGGAACCTCGGAACTGCAGTAACTACTTACAGGAACACGGAAACTCTGAATCGTGAAAAAGTTCTACGAAAAACACGGCACCTCGGAATCGTGATTAAGTTCTACGAAAAACACGGCACCTCGGAACCGCGATTAACGGAACATGGAACCTCGGAACAGCGTTTGATAGACCACGGAATCTCGGAACCGCAATTAACGGCACACGGAACCTAAATATGTACAGGAACATGGAACTCGGAATCGTGATTAAGTTCTACGAAAAACACGGCACCTCGGAACCGCGATTAACGGAACATGGAACCTCGGAACAGCGTTTGATAGACCACGGAATCTCGGAACCGCGATTAACGACACACGGAACCTCGGAACTGCGATAAATATGTACAGGAACACGGAAACTCGGAATCGTGATTAAGTTCTACGAAAAACACGGCACCTCGGAATCGTGATTAAGTTCTACGAAAAACACGGCACCTCGGAATCGTGATTAAGTTCTACGAAAAACACGGCACCTCGGAACCGCGATTAACAGAACATGGAACCTCGGAACTGCAATAAATATGTACAGGAACATGGAACTCGGAATCGTGATTAAGTTCTACGAAAAACACAGCACCTCGGAATCGTGATTAAGTTCTACGAAAAACACGGCACCTCAGAAACGCATTAACGGAACATGGAACTCGGAACAGCGTTTGATAGACCACAGAATCTCGGAACCGCGATTAACGGCACACGGAACCTAAATATGTACAGGAACATGGAACTCGGAATCGTGATTAAGTTCTACGAAAAACACAGCACCTCGGAATCGTGATTAAGTTCTACGAAAAACACGGCACCTCAGAAACGCAATTAACGGAACATGGAACCTCGGAACAGCGTTTGATAGACCACAGAATCTCGGAACCGCGATTAACGGCACACAGAACCTAAATATGTACAGGAACATGGAACTCGAATCATGATTAACTTCTACGAAAAACACGGCACCTCGGAATCGTGATAAAGTTCTATGAAAAACACGGCACCTCGGAACCGCAATTAACAAAACATGGAACCTCGGAACAGCATTTGATAGACCACGGAATCTCGGAATCGCGATTAACGGCACACAGAACCTAAATATGTACAGGAACATGGAACTCGGAATCGTGATTAAGTTCTACGAAAAACACGGCACCTCGGAACCGCGATTAACGGAACATGGAACCTCGGAACAGCGTTTGATAGACCACGGAATCTCGGAACCGCAATTAACGGCACACGGAACCTAAATATGTACAGGAACATGGAACTCGGAATCGTGATTAAGTTCTACGAAAAATACAGCACCTCGGAATTGTGATTAAGTTCTATGAAAAACACGGCACCTCGGAACCGCGATTAACGGAACATGGAACCTCGGAACAGTGTTTGATAGAACACGGCACCTCGGAACAGCAGTTAACAGAACACGGAACCTCGGAACTGCGATAAATATGTACAGGAACACAGAACTCGGAATCGTGATTAAGTTCTACGAAAAACACGGAAACTTGGAATCGTGATTAAGTTCTAAAAAAAAAACGGCACCTCGGAACCGTGATTAAGTTCTACGAAAAACACGGCACCTCGGAATCGTGATTAAGTTCTACGAAAAACACGGCACCTCGGAATCGTGATTAAGTTCTACGTAAAACACAGCACCTCGGAACCGCGATTAAGGGCACACGGAACCTCGGAACTGCGATTACTATTTACAGGAAGACAGAAACTCGGAATCATGAGTAAGTTCTACGAAAAACACGGCACCTCGGAATTGTGATTAAGTTCTACGTAAAACACAGCACCTCGGAACCGCGATTAAGGGCACACGGAACCTCGGAACTGCGATTACTATTTACAGGAAGACAGAAACTCGGAATCATGAGTAAGTTCTACGAAAACACGGCACCTCGGAATCATGAGTAAGTTCTACGAAAAACACGGCACCTCGGAACCGCGATTAACGGAACATGGAACCTCGGAACAGAGTTTGATAGAACACGGCACCTCGGAACAGCGATTAACAGAACACGGAACCTCGGAACTGCGATAAATATGTACAGGAACACAGAACTCGGAATCGTGATTAAGTTCTATGAAAAACACAGCACCTCGGAATCGTGATTAAGTTCTACGAAAAACACGGCACCTCGGAATCGTGATTAAGTTCTACGAAAAACACAGCACCTCGGAATCGTGATTAAGTTCTACGAAAAACACGGCACCACGGAACCGCGATTAACGGAACATGGAACCTCGGAACAGTGTTTGATAGACCACGGAATCTCAGAACCGCGATTTACGGCACACGGAACCTCGGAACTGCGATAAATATTTACAGTAACACGGAAACTCGGAATCGTGATAAGTTCTACGAAAAACACAGCACCTCGGAATCGTGATTAAGGTCTATGAAAAACACGGCACCTCGGAACCGCGATTAATGGAACATGGAACCTCGGAACAGCGTTTGATAGACCACGGAATCTCGGAACCACGATTTAAGGCACACGGAACCTCGGAACTGCGATTACTATTTACAGGAACACGGAAACTCGGAATCGTGATTAAGTTCTACGGAAAACACGGCACCTCGGAATCGTGATTAAGTTCTACGAAAAACACGGCACCTCGGAACCGCGATTAACGGAACATGGAACCTCGGAACAGCGTTTGATAGACCACGGAATCTCGGAACCGCGATTAACGGCACACGGAACCTAAATATGTACAGGAACATGGAACTCGGAATCGTGATTAAGTTCTACGAAAAACACAGCACCTCGGAATCGTGATTAAGTTCTACGAAAAACACGGCACCCTGGAACTGCGATTAACAGAACATGGAACCTCTGAACAGCGTTTGATAGACGACGGAATCTTGGAACCGCGATTAACGGCACACAGAACCTCGGAACTGCGATAAATATTTACAGGGACACAGAAAGTCGGAATCGTGATTAAGTTCTACGAAAAACACGGCACTTCGGAATCGTGATTAAGTTCTACAAAAAACACGGCACCTCGGAACCGCGATTAATGGACATGGAACCTCGGAAGAGCGTTTGATAGAGCTTTGAATCTCGGAACCCCGATTAACAGCACACGGAACCTCGGAACTGCAGTAACTATTTACAGGAACACGGAAACTCGGAATCGTGAATAAGTTCTACGAAAAACACGGCACCTTGGAATCGTGATTGAGTTCTACGAAAAACACGGCACCTCGGAACCGCGATTAACGGAACATGGAACCTGGGAACAGCGTTTGATAGAACACGGCACCTCGGAACAGCAATTAACAGAAACCGGAACCTCGGAACGGCGATAAATATGTACAGGAACACAGAACTCGGAATTGTGATTAAGTTCTACGAAAACACAGCACCTCGGAATCCTGATTAAGTTCTACGAAAAACACGGCACCTCGGCATCGTGATTTAATTTCTACGAAAAACACGGCACCTCGGAACCGCGATTAATGGAACATGGAACCTCGGAACAGCGTTTGATAGACCACGGAATCTCGGAACCGCGATTAACGGCACACGGAACCTAAATATGTACGGGAACATGGAACTCGGAATCGTGATTAAGTTCTACGAAAAACACAGTACCTCGGAATCGTGATTAAGTTCTACCGAAAACACGGCACCTTGGAACCGCGATTAACGGAACATGTAACCTCGGAACAGTGTTTGATAGACCACGGAATCTCAGAACCGCGATTAACAGCACATGTAACCTCGGAACTGCGATAAATATGTACAGGAACACAGAAACTCGGAATTGTGATTAAGTTCTACGAAAAACACAGCACTTCGGAATCGTGATTAAGTTCTACAAAAAACACGGCACCTCGGAATCGTGATTAATGGAACATGGAACCTCGGAAGAGCGTTTGATAGAGCTTTGAATCTCGGAACCGCGATTAACGGCACACGGAACCTCGGAACTGCAGTAATTATTACAGGAACACGGAAACTCAGAATCGTGAAAAAGTTCTACGAAAAACACGGCACCTCGGAATCGTGATTGGGTTCTACGAAAAACACGGCACCTCGGAACCGCAATTAACGGAACATGGAACCTGGGAACAGCGTTTGATAGAACACGGCACCTCGGAACAGCAATTAACAGAAACCGGAACCTTCGAACGGCGATAAATATGTACAGGAACACAGAACTCGGAATTGTGATTAAGTTCTACGAAAAACACAGCACCTCGGAATCCTGATTGAGTTCTACGAAAAACACGGCACCTCGGAACCGTGATTAAGTTCTACGAAAAACACGGCACCTCGGAACCGCGATTAACGGAACATGGAACCTCGGAACAGCGTTTGATAGACCACGGAATCTCGGAACCGCGATTAACGGCACACGGAACCTAAATATGTACGGGAACATGGAACTCGGAATCGTGATTAAGTTCTACGAAAAACACAGTACCTCGGAATCGTGATTAAGTTCTACCGAAAACACGGCACCTTGGAACCGCGATTAACGGAACATGTAACCTCAGAACAGTGTTTGATAGACCACGGAATCTCGGAACCGTGATTAACAGCACATGTAACCTCGGAACTGCGATAAATATGTACAGGAACACAGAAACTCGGAATTGTGATTAAGTTCTACAAAAAACACGGCACCTCGGAACCGCGATTAACGGAACATGGAACCTCGGAACAGCGTTTGATAGACCACGGAATCTCGGAACCGCGATTAACGACACACGGAACCTAAATATGTACAGGAACATGGAACTCGGAATCGTGATTAAGTTCTACGAAAAACACGGCACCTCGGAATCGTGATTAAGTTCTACGAAAAACACGGCACCTCGGAATCGTGATTAAGTTCTACGAAAAAGACGGCACCTCGGAACCGCCATTAAGGGCACACGGAACCTCGGAACTGCAATTACTATTTACAGGAAGACAGAAACTCGGAATCATGAGTAAGTTCTACAAAAAACACGGCACCTCGGAATCGTGATTAAGTTCTACGAAAAACACGGCACCTCGGAACCGCGATTAAGGGCACATGGAACCTCTGAACTGCGATTACTATTTACAGGAAGACAGAAACTCGGAATCATGAGTAAGTTCTACGAAAAACACGGCACCTCGGAATCGTGATTAAGTTCTACGAAAAACACAGCACCTCGGAACCGCGATTAACGGAACATGGAACCTCGGAACAGCGTTTGATAGACCACGGAATCTCGGAACCGCGATTAACGACACACGGAACCTCGGAACTGCGATAAATATGTACAGGAACACGGAAACTCAGAATCGTGATTAAGTTCTACGAAAAACACGGCACCTCGGAATCGTGATTAAGTTCTACGAAAAAGACGGCACCTCGGAATCGTGATTAAGTTCTACGAAAAAACACAGCACCTCGGAATCGTGATTAAGTTCTACGAAAAACATGGCACCTCGGAACCGCGATTAACAGAACATGGAACCTCGGAACTGCAATAAATATGTACAGGAACATGGAACTCGGAATCGTGATTAAGTTCTACGAAAAACACAGCACCTCGGAATCGTGATTAAGTTCTACGAAAAACACGGCACCTCAGAAACGCAATTAACGGAACATGGAACCTCGGAACAGCGTTTGATAGACCACAGAATCTCGGAACCGCGATTAACGGCACACAGAACCTAAATATGTACAGGAACATTGAACTCGGAATCATGATTAACTTCTACGAAAAACACGGCACCTCGGAATCGTGATAAAGTTCTATGAAAAACACGGCACCTCGGAACCGCAATTAACAAAACATGGAACCTCGGAACAGCATTTGATAGACCACTGAATCTCGGAACCGCGATTAACGGCACACAGAACCTCGGAACTGCGATAAATATGTACAGGAACACGGCAACTCAGAATCGTGATTAAGTTCTACGAAAAACACGGCACCATGGAACCGCGATTAACGGAACATGGAACCTCTGAACAGCGTTTGGTAGACCACGGAATCTGGGAACCGCGATTAACGGCACACGGAACCTAAATATGTACAGGAACATGGAACTCGGAATCGTGATTAACGGAACATGGAACCTCCGAACAGTGTTTGATAGACCACGGAATCTCGGAACCGCGATTTACGGCACACGGAACCTCGGAACTACGATAAATATTTACAGTAACACGGAAACTCGGAATCGTGATAAGTTCTACGAAAAACACAGCACCTCGGAATTGTGATTAAGGTCTACGAAAAACACGGCACCTCGGAACCGCGATTAATGGAACATGGAACCTCGGAACAGCGTTTGATAGACCACGGAATCTCGGAACCACGATTTAAGGCACACGGAACCTCGGAACTGGGATTACTATTTACAGGAACACGGAAACTCGGAATCGTGATTAGTTCTACGAAAAACTCGGCACCTCGGAACCGCGATTAACGGAACATGGAACCTCGGACAGCGTTTGATAGAACACGGCACCTCGGAACAGCAATTAACAGAACATGGAACCTCGGAACTGCGATAAATATGTACAAGAACACAGAAACTCGGAATCGTGATTAAGTTCTACGAAAAACACGGCACCTCGGAATCGTGATTAAATTCTACGAAAAACACGGCACCTCGGAATCGTGATTAAATTCTACGAAAAACACAGCACCTCGGAACCGCTATTAACGGAGCATGGAACCTCGGAACTGCGATAAATATGTACAGGAACTCGGAATCATGATTAAGTTCTACGAAAAACACAGCACCTCGGAATCGTGATTAAGTTCTACGAAAAACACGGCACCACGTAACTGCGATTAACGGAACATGGAACCTCGGAACAGCGTTTGATAGACCACGGAATCTCGGAACCGCGATTAACGGCACACAGAACCTCGGAACTGCGATAAATATTTACAGGGACACAGAAACTCGGAATCGTGATTAAGTTCTACGAAAAACACGGCACTTCGGAATCGTGATTAAGTTCTACAAAAAACACGGCACCTCGGAACCGCGATTAATGGAACATGGAACCTCGGAAGAGCGTTTGATAGAGCTTTGAATCTCGGAACCGCTATTAACGGAACACGCAACCTCGGAACAGCGTTTCATAGACCACGGAATCTCGGAACCGCGATTAATGGCACACGGAACCTCGGAACTGCAGTAACTACTTACAGGAACACGGAAACTCTGAATCGTGAAAAAGTTCTACGAAAAACACGGCACCCTCGGAATCGTGATTGAGTTCTAGGAAAAACACGGCACCTCGGAACCGCGATTAACGGAACATGGATCCTCGGAACAGCGTTTGATAGACCATGGAATCTCGGAACCGCAATTAACGGCACACGGAACCTAAATATGTACAGGAACATGGAACTCGGAATCGTGATTAAGTTCTACGAAAAACACGGCACCTCGGAATCGCGATTAATGGAACATGGAACCTCGGAACAGCGTTTGATAGACCACGGAATCTCGGAACCGCGATTAACGGCACACAGAACCTCGGAACTGCGATAAATATGTACAGGAACACAGAAACTCGGAATCGTGATTAAGTTCTACGAAAAACACGGCACCTCGGAATCGTGATTAAGTTCTACGAAAAACACGGCACCTCGGAATCGTGATTAAGTTCTACGAAAAACACGGCACCTCGGAACCGCGATTAACAGAACATGGAACCTCGGAACTGCAATAAATATGTACAGGAACATGGAACTCGGAATCGTGATTAAGTTCTACGAAAAACACAGCACCTCGGAATCGTGATTAAGTTCTACGAAAAACACGGAACCTCAGAAACGCAATTAACGGAACATGGAACCTCGGAAACAGCGTTTGATAGACCACAGAATCTCGGAACCGCGATTAACGGCACACAGAACCTAAATATGTACAGGAACATGGAACTCGGAATCATGATTAACTTCTACGAAAAACACGGCACCTCGGAATCGTGATAAAGTTCTATGAAAAACACGGCACCTCGGAACCGCAATTAACAAAACATGGAACCTCGGAACAGCATTTGATAGACCACGGAATCTCGGAATCGCGATTAACGGCACACAGAACCTAAATATGTACAGGAACACGGAACTGAGAATCGTGATTAAGTTCTACGAAAAACACGGCACCTCGGAACCGCGATTAACGGAACATGGAACCTCGGAACAGCGTTTGATATACCACGGAATCTCGGAACCGCAATTAACGGCACACGGAACCTAAATATGTACAGGAACATGGAACTCGGAATCGTGATTAAGTTCTACGAAAAATACAGCACCTCGGAATCGTGATTAAGTTCTACGAAAAACACGGCACCTCGGAACCGCGATTAACGGAACATGGAACCTCGGAACAGTGTTTGATAGAACACGGCACCTCGGAACAGCAGTTAACAGAACACGACGGAACCTCGGAACTGCGATAAATATGTACAGGAACACAGAACTCGGAATCGTGATTAAGTTCTACGAAAAACACAGCACCTCGGAATCGTGATTAAGTTCTATGAAAAACACGGCGCCTCGGAATCGTGATTAAGTTCTACGAAAAACACGGCACCTCGGAATCGTGATTAAGTTCTACGAAAAACACGGCACCTCGGAATCGTGATTAAGTTCTACGAAAAACACAGCACCTCGGAACCGCGATTAAGGGCACACGGAACCTCGGAACTGCGATTACTATTTACAGGAAGACAGAAACTCGGAATCATGAGTAAGTTCTACGAAAAACACGGCACCTCGGAACCGCGATTAAGTTCTACGAAAAACACGGCACCTCGGAACCGCGATTAAGGGCACATGGAACCTCTGAACTGCGATTACTATTTACAGGAAGACAGAAACTCTGAATCATGAGTAAGTTCTACGAAAAACACGGCACCTCGGAATCGTGATTAAGTTCTACGAAAAACACGGCACCTCGGAATCGTGATTAAGTTCTACGAAAAAGACGGCACCTCGGAACCGCCATTAAGGGCACACGGAACCTCGGAACTGCAATTACTATTTACAGGAAGACAGAAACTCGGAATCATGAGTAAGTTCTACAAAAAACACGGCACCTCGGAATCGTGATTAAGTTCTACGAAAAACACGGCACCTCGGAACCGCGATTAAGGGCACATGGAACCTCTGAACTGCGATTACTATTTACAGGAAGACAGAAACTCGGAATCATGAGTAAGTTCTACGAAAAACACGGCACCTCGGAATCGTGATTAAGTTCTACGAAAAACACGGCACCATGGAACCGCGATTAACGGAACATGGAACCTCTGAACAGCGTTTGGTAGACCACGGAATCTGGGAACCGCGATTAACGGCACACAGAACCTAAATATGTACAGGAACATGGAACTCGGAATCGTGATTAACGGAACATGGAACCTCCGAACAGCGTTTGATAGACCACGGAATCTCGGAACCGCGATTAACAGCACACGGAACCTAAATATGTACAGGAACATGGAACTCGGAATCGTGATTAAGTTCTACGAAAAACACAGCACCTCGGAATCGTGATTAAGTTCTACGAAAAACACGGCACCTCGGAACTGCGATTAACGGAACATGGAACCTCGGAACAGCGTTTGATAGACGACGGAATCTCGGAACCGCGATTAACGGCACACAGAACCTCGGAACTGCGATAAATATTTACAGGGACACAGAAACTCGGAATCGTGATTAAGTTCTACGAAAAACACGGCACTTCGGAATCGTGATTAAGTTCTACAAAAAACACGGCACCTCGGAACCGCGATTAATGGAACATGGAACCTCGGAAGAGCGTTTGATAGAGCTTTGAATCTCGGAACCGCGATTAACGGCACACGGAACCTCGGAACTGCAGTAATTATTACAGGAACACGGAAACTCAGAATCGTGAAAAAGTTCTACGAAAAACACGGCACCTCGGAATCGTGATTGAGTTCTACGAAAAACACGGCACCTCGGAACCGCGATTAACGGAACATGGAACCTGGGAACAGCGTTTGATAGAACACGGCACCTCGGAACAGCAATTAACAGAAACCGGAACCTCGGAACTGCGATAAATATGTACAGGAACACAGAACTCGGAATCGTGATTAAGTTCTACGAAAAACACAGCACCTCGGAATCGTGATTAAGTTCTACGAAAAACACAGCACCTCGGAATCGTGATTTAATTTCTACGAAAAACACGGCACCTCGGAACCGCGATTAACGGAACATGGAACCTCGGAACAGCGTTTGATAGACCACGGAATCTCGGAACCGCGATTAACAGCACACGGAACCTAAATATGTACAGGAACATGGAACTCAGAATCGTGATTAAGTACTACGAAAAACACAGTACCTCGGAATCGTGATTAAGTTCTACGAAAAACACGGCACCTCGGAACCGCGATTAACGGAACATGGAACCTCGGAACAGCGTTTGATAGACCACGGAATCTCGGAACCGCGATTAACGGCACACAGAACCTCGGAACTGCGATAAATATGTACAGGAACACAGAAACTCGGAATCGTGATTAAGTTCTACGAAAAACACGGCACCTCGGAACCGCGATTAACGGAACATGGAACCTCGGAACAGCGTTTGATAGACCACGGAATCTCGGAACCGCGATTAACGGCACACGGAACCTAAATATGTACAGGAACATGGAACTCGGAATCGTGATTAAGTTCTACGAAAAACACAGCACCTCGGAATCGTGATTAAGTTCTACGAAAAACACGGCACCTCCGAACTGCGATTAACGGATGATGGAACCTCGGAACAGCGTTTGATAGACCACGGAATCTCGGAACCGCGATTTACTGCACACGGAACCTCAGAACTGCGATTACTATTTACAGGAACACGGAAACTGGGAATCGTGATTAAGTTCTACGAAAAACACGGCACCTCGGAATCGTGATTAAGTTCTACGAAAAACACGGCACCTCGGAACCGCGATTAACGGAACATGGAACTTGGAACAGCGTTTGATAGAACACAGCACCTCAGAACAGCAATTAACAGAAACCGGAACCTCGGAACTGCGATAAATATGTACAAGAACACAGAACTTGGAATCGTGATTAAGTTCTACGAAAAACACAGCACCTCGGAATCGTGATTAAGTTCTACAAAAAACATGGCACCTCGGAATCGTGATTAAGTTCTACGAAAAACACGGCACCTCTGAATCGTGATTTAAGTTCTACGAAAAACACGGCACCTTGGAACCGCGATTAACGGAACATGGAACCTCGGAACAGCGTTTGATAGACCACGGAATCTCGGAACCGCGATTAACGGCACACGGAACCTAAATATGTACAGGAACATGGAACTCGGAATCGTGATTAAGTTCTACGAAAAACACAGCACCTCGGAATCGTGATTAAGTTCTACGAAAAACACGGCACCTCGGAACCGCGATTAACGGAACATGGAACCTCGGAACAGCGTTTGATAGACCACGGAATCTCGGAACCGCGATTAACGGCACACGGAACCTCGGAACTGCGATAAATATGTACAGGAACACAGAAACTCGGAATCGTGATTAAGTTCTACGAAAAACACGGCACCTCGGAACCGCGATTAACGGAACATGGAACCTCGGAACAGCGTTTGATAGACCACGGAATCTCAGAACCGCGATTAACGGCACACGGAACCTAAATATGTACAGGAACATGGAACTCGGAATCGTGATTAAGTTCTACGAAAAACACGGCACCTTGGAACCGCAATCGACGGAACATGGAACCTCGAAACAGCGTTTGATAGAATATGGCACCTCAGAACCGCGATTAACAGAACACCAAACCTCGGAACTGTGATAAATTTGTACAGGAACACAGAACTCGGAATCGTGATTAAGTTCTACGAAAAACACGGATTCGCGTTTAATAGAGCAAAGTTAACAGAACACTGAACCTGGGAACCGCGATTAAGATGTATGTGAAAACAGAACCTCGGGACCACCATTAAATCTACTTGAACACCGAACCTTGGAACCGCGATTAAGATCTATAGGAACACAGAACCGCGAACTCTTGGGACAGCGAGACCCTCTCCTGGGGACCTCTTTTCTTTCTTGATATTTCCGTATTCTTTCTCTTTCTTCTGTTACTTTCCTCTTTCCTTTCTGGGAATTTCTTATCTTCCCATGTACAATTTTCGGCGAGCGTTGAGGTAAATTTTAAAATAAAAGACCAAAATTACAAAAATGGGAGGCAGGAAACAAAGCTACGTTCTTCTGACTCCCTCTTAGCATATTAGCATTTTTTCTGGGTTTTTTTTTTCCTCTAAAAAAGAGGTTTTTTATCCTGGATTAAAGCTGGACAGCTAATATGCATTTTTCATTTTGAATTTCTGAAATCTGTAGCAGTTTGAAACATTCAGGCCCCAAAACACTATGCTAAAATTACACCCTAATATTACATACTATGTCACAGACTCCACAGAATTGGTACTCAAACAGAATGGTGAATGCTGTGGTTAATGAATGAACAGTAATCGCACAGTAATGGCGCCACTACACAATAATGTTTAGTTGCACTAATGTAATTCTCACATGCACATAGGCCAAGACACTCATTGCATTCACCACTCTTATTGAGTCTGACACTTGCAAAGTCTGCCTGACAATAGTGTACAGTTGGCCAACAATGATATCAACTCAGGCTGTATTTAGGTTCCAAATTTAATTTGTTTGGCATTCATATTGACATTTTTGTTCAATGATGCATGTTGTCAGCTTGAGAAGGGTAGAGTGGAAAGATCTCACGGTCTGAGAAGGTTCAAATCCTTCACTACCCATGATTTATGACCTCATGTCAATCATTGGAGATGTTGATATCTGATAAAACACACCATGACCACAATTATTGGAAATGTTTATATCTGGTAAAACACACCGTGAACACAATTGAAAACACATTATCAATCAAATTATACCATGCATTCTGACAGGAAATGAAACTACTACAAATCTGGGCCTAACTGAACAATTCTGATATTTTTGAACTGTAATTCAAGATTCATGGAACTGCCAAGTCTTCGTATCTCTCTGTTTACTCTGCTATATGCCGTCTCTGGCACCTTATGTTTCTTTTCCTTTGCAATGTGTCATCTCTTAATTAACTTTGAGATTGAGCTCTGTCATCTCTTGTTGATATCCAAACTTATAGCCCTTGTAGTTGCCATGGTACCTGAAATAATGTCAAAGAAATTTCTATGTGTTCGCTCCATAATGGTCAATACAAAAAACACTTGTGGTTGCTGAGATAATCCAATTGTCATGCAAGGTCATCAGGAATTTCAGAGGAAAATCTGCCATCTGCCGCTGTATTGTTCAATATCTGATGAAAACTAACCCAGTTTCTTTTGTAGTTTCTAAAATAATTGAAAGTGAGTCAAAGGTTATCCAAGGTTATCCTAAGTTTTGGTGGATAAAGTTGAGACAATGACCATCAGCTATTTATTGTGTGGATCTTGTGGTTACTGACATATATGAAAGTGAAACAGGCCATGCAAGGTTATCGGAATCTTCCTTACCTTGTTACTCCTAAACAAACTGAGAAAAAAATCATATAAAATCATAAACTGTCAATAATACAAAACAATCTTCTTTCCCTTGTAACTTCTTAGTAAAAAACACAGGTCAAAGGTCATTTCAAGGTCATCTTAAATGGAAGATATAATGCACAGTTCATAAATTACCCACAATTCAGTTTGATTTGTACACATGATGTTAGAATTTTTGTAACTTTTTCAGTACTGCCTAAAAGCAATAATACAAAATCTCTAGATAATTGATTAAAATTTTATCTATTGAAAGTACGATTAGATATTTAAGTATAAATTTCAAAGAAACCATTAAATAACCATAAAAGTCACATTCTGCAGGTACTACAAATGCCATGCTTTTAGGCAGCAAGTTATGACAAACTAAAGGGAAGAAAACTTAGCATGCAAATTTCTTTTATCTTTCTGTTCGGAAAAAATCAATATCCTTTTGTTTCATAAAACTGGTGAAACTAGTCTCCTTACTTCCCATTGTTATGTAGGTCATTTTTCCCTCACTCATGAGCTGAGTTTAATTAGTCTAGAATATTCTCAAGGTCACTCACTGTCCTTCACGAGTTCAATTTGTCATGTTTCGAATGTTCTGGAAATTTAATTAGTCATGTGACAGAGGTAATTTTAGAGCAGTAATTAGCATGTCAATAGAAGTTCTAGATTGTTCTTATATTCTCTTATATAACCACTTGAGTATAAATATGGGACCAGCACAGCTTGCAGTCAGACATTAGGAATCGTGTCTCTTGTGTGTTACTTCAAGACTTTGGAAACTCAAGCAGTATTAATTTCAAGACTTTTCAGGACCTTCACTGTCACACTGTATTTATACTCTGGACTTTGTGCAACCTACATGCCTGCAAGCCAAAGGACTGTTCATTCACCGACTGACTGTTACAACTCTGAGACTGGAGCTTTGCCGTCCCAGCTGAGATAAGTAGCCTGTACACTTTTACAGTTTGTATTCTATCCCTTCCTTAGCGATTAGTTTTATTTTTCGTAAGAAATTTCGTGATCGACCCAGACGTCTTTTCGAATGCTCCTCCCGCTCCGGCTGCATGACAAATTTGCAGAATCCGACCCAAAAAGAGTTTGCAGAGGTTTAATTTAGGACTAAGAACATATATAGAACCAACAGAAACAGTAATGCCTCCAAGAGCGGATAAGAAAAAGGGAAAAAAAAGAGAAAACAGGCAAGTCAGTTGAACCAAGGTTATCTTGACTGCGTGGAGCCACGTCACCGCCAAGTCTACATACGCAAGAAGAAATGAGCGATGAAAGTGTTGAAGAAATTCAAATGGAAGAAAACGTAACGATTGAAATGGTATTCAGTCTTCTGCAAAAGTTGGACAGAAAGGCAGATAAACAACACAAAGATATAGAAGCAGCCCTGAGAAGGCTGAATGAAGTAGAAGAAATTTTGTTTTATGCGGAAATTGTTGAGTTCACCTTTTGTTCGTTTTTTCTCACGTAACGCCATTACATTATTCTGTATGGCTGAAGACACAATCAGTGGAAAATTTTAGAAAAATGCTATCTCCTTTCTCAACCAAGCATACTTTTGTAAGTCATTTAAAATGGGAATTGAGAAGAATGGTGTCCTTAAAAGTGCAATTTCAGAACTTAAAAAACTTGTCTGTGAATTGTGTATACATAGGAGACACAGTGGACTTCACTGAGGTGTTTCCATGTGTACAAATCATGATGAATTATGGGAAATCTCCAGTACTCTGTGGTGCCATTTTTGTCAGTGCTAAATATCAAACAAATCATACTCTTGCCCCTGTAATTGCATATATATATATATATATATATTATATATATATATATATATATATATATTATATATATATATATATATATATATATATAATATATATATGTTAACTTGTGTAACATGCTTTAAAACATACACTGCATTGATTATGATTGACCAGTCCCAGAAGATTATTATGATTCTGTCATAATTGCTTACATTCAATGCCAATTACAGCAGATGGTATCATAGCAAGAGATCACATTTGATCCTTTTGAGTTTATGATACAAACATTGTTGAATTACAGTAGATAATATGCTAGCACTGGAGATCACAAATGATCCTTTGAGAGTTTTGTGATATAAACCTTATTCAAATACAGCAGATAATATGCTAGAGTTTGTGATACCAATGCAATTTCATTCCTATCAGAAGGTTATTGACTTTAAGACTTCTGTTCTTCAGTCATGTGGATGACTGATAGTAAATTTAAGGTGGTTGATTCAGAAATGAAAACAAAACTCCTTGGACATTGAAGCAAATGTTTATTACTCTCAGTGATTCAAAACAATGATACAAAATATCCACTATTAATTGTCTTAAAATTGACACTTTTAAAGCAATAAAAGCTGTAACGTATGAACATAATTTCCAGTTTTTTGTATCAAATGTACATGTAGCATTTTTCTCTAGTCTCTATAATATAATGGCCAACCAACAGTATACACACAACTGTCAACATAGCCTGCATATATCTACCATGCTGTTAATTGTTGATATTCACAGTCAGATTTTGTCGTTTTACATGGTACACATACCAACAGTATGGTCATCAGTTGTAAACTTGATATTTCAACACAAAGTAATTTGTAAGTGTGTACAACTGTCAACATAGCCTGCATATATCTACCATGCTGTTAATTGTTGATAGTCACAGTCAGATTTTGTCGTTTTGCATGGTACACATACCAACAATATGGTCATCAGTTGTAAACTTGATACTTCAACACAAAGGAATTTGTAAGTGTGTACAACAAAATCTGATTATGAAACCTTGAATAAAATGCAATGTATATATCAAAATTACCAATTAAGTCATCACTCTCTAAGGTCTATCTGTAGGACATATGCACAATATGAATATGTTCATTATAATTCATATGCAAATTTGATTTGCTCATTTGAAGCATATTAACAACAAGTATGACCCGATGTTGTGAAATGGAAAAGTAATTCAAACATTCACAAAATATAAATATCATTCATGAGACCCAGTTATAAAGTAGCTTTTGTAAAATTTCATTTTGAGAAGTCCTGGGTTGGAATTCAACTTGTTTGGAATGGAAATATACAACTGTCTCTTGTCAAAGCTGAATTGTACCTTGTCCACTGGTTGTTGTGGGTTTTCCTACTGAAAATCTATATATTGCAATGGTGTGTGCAAGATATACAAAGTGTATGCATGTCCTTAAAGTGTTCGTTTATACAACTTAAAATTGTTAATTGCAAGCAATGCAACAAGCAATCTTATTGTAAAATATTGACAAACTTTGGACACTGCTTTGCTATTGAATAAGCAAAATCGCTTTCTAGTAAATGTTTTCTCAAAACTGTAATCAAAAAATAAAAATGCCTGCCTGCTATTCAAATTTTGCTTTAATCTTCTTGGCTAAAACAAGGATGTTACATATCGATGAAAATCCTTCAAATTTATAGAGCAAATATCTGAGGTATCTTACCCCATTAATGGTTTTACCTTGTGAAAATGTTTGAATTTCTTAAATTAAAATGTTTTTGCTTTACCAATATTGGATCTATAAAGGTATTTTCTGTATCTCTGATAGGGTCTAATCACTGTTGATTTCCCCTTTGAGTACCGAAGTAAATTTTGGCTGCCTTGATAAAATATAACCCAGACAAATTTTTTCAGATATATTCCAAAGTTTTGACCAAAAACTGAAGCCAATGAAACATAATGTCCATTTGGTCCAAAATTGTCAAAAATTTACAAAAAAATAAAAAATGGATAAAGTTTTGCAGAAAACTTAGGCGGGAAAATTGACAGCACTCAAAGTGTTACAGGAAATTTCAGATCACCCTGTAATGTTACTTTTCACTTGTACAGTTGCCTTTCATGGATGTAATTGCTTTCTGAGCTAACTTTACACATTTTTTGCATAGCAAGCAAAGTATACTCGATTACTTTATATTTTACCTGATTAAAGTTTTACAATAAATTTTGCTCAATTGTAATGAGTAAAGATGGATGTATAGAATGCAATGAGCATTGAAAAGTGTGATAACTGATGAATGTGATTGGAGTTTGCAGAGACAAATACTGATGTGAACAGACTAATGTGTCCATGTTAAGAGACTGTAACAGCCACATGATGAAATTATGCTTTTTCATGTCTTTAATCTCTGGTCGTACGTTTTCAGTTTTCATATGACATCGAGGTGGGATAAATATGACCATCTTATGGCTACTAAGGTCGTCAAATATTAAAAAAGAGAAAAGCATATCTTATAAGATGGACCTGCAGAATTCTAGACATGTTGGACTTTCTGGACTATGTAGGGTGGTTGACTATTGGTTATAAGAATTAAACAAAGTCTAGCCCAAAACTGGTTTTTGGCCCCTTAGAGCTGAGAGTGCACTTTTGAGCCAATGTCATCATTCTGTCAGTCTGTGTCTGTCTGTCTGTCTGTCTGTCTGTCTGTGTTTGTGGGGCTCATAATCCAGAACTGACAGTAATCTCATACTGTAGCTGTGGCTTGCAGAATCATAGAATTTTACCTATTTTTGTCACTTTTGTCAAAACACCAAATTTCTCAGAACTGCTAGTTCAAAAGGATTACTAAGGGTCATATGACTTGTGAAAATTAAGCAATTTGCATATGTAAACTTTAAGGGCAATGTCTTCATTTTGTCACACTGCGATATTTTTTACTTCAGCATTTTTAATTCAGCCAAGTCATGATCAGCATATTTAACAATTATCATACATCTACCATCGAGAACAATACAATGCTGTACGGAACGCCCATTCCGTAACATGTACCGTTTCCAGGTGCCCCAACCCCTGCGGCTGTATCTGTGCATTAACTGTTGACTGGTTTCAAGAGACTCATTGGACGAGTGCCAGAACATGTCTCCCACGCGCTCTGTACATACGTGTGTAGTGCACACACACTATCCTGAACCTGCAAAAGCGCGTCCGAGATAGCATTGCATTGTACATTGAAGATACTATGACATAACATTATTGAAAGTTATTAGACATTTTTTACTTTAGCTGATTCCAAATTTGCATATTTAATAAATTGTCTAATTAAGGCTATATATCTCGATTGACTTGAGCAAAGTTGACGAAACTTGCTACGTACATTGATGATACTATGATGCAACATTATTCAAAGTCATTCAGCATTTTTACGTCAGCCAATTCTTATTAGCATATTTAGTGAACTTTCCTAATTAGCGATATTTATCTAAATTGATGAGACCAAAATTGATGAAACTTGCTATGTACATTAAAGATACTATGATATAACATTTTTGAAAGTCATAAAGCATTTTTCCTCCAGGCAATTCCTAATGTGCATATTTAATGAACTTTCCTAATTAGTGATATTTATCTGACTTTACTTGATCAAAGTTGACAAAACTTGCTATCTAAATTAAAGATACTATAATACAACATTATTGAAAGTCGTTAAACATTTTTATGTCAACCAATTCCTGATTTGCATAGTTAATGAACTTTCACAGTTTGGCTGTCAGGTCTGTAAGCCAAACTGTGAAAGCTTATTAGATATGCAAATTGTAAATTACCTGACATGAAAATGTCATCGCTTAGGACCTGTATACCAAATACTTAGGCTATCAAACCAGTTGTTGAGAAGAAACAGATTTTTGCCCAAAAATAACATAATTTGTTTAAAAAATACAAATTTCCATATTATATCAAAATTCCTATAAATTTGATCATGGTTATCCCTGGGGACCTGTACTCCATGGAATAAAGGAATTAGAGTTTTTTTGAAGAAGATTTGAATGTAAAAAATTGATGAATGCTGGACGACAACACACACCCACTTATTAGATAAGCTCGGTGGAGCTAAAAACATGAAAGATGAGGTAGAACTGAAACATTTAGGTAAATGGGTTCAGCATTGATAAGAAAACACATTATGAAATACGTGTCTCAGTCACTGGCTATTTTGCAATTCAACGCACAGACCATATGAAAATGAAAACATAGATCTCCACACAATTATTTGACGAACAGATCATATCTTAAGTTATAAATACATATACGTTTTAATCACATCATAGTTGTTGTTGTTGTTTAATAGTTTTGTTCATGCTGGTCTGACAGACTTGGCTTGCTTCCTCTAAGCTTTTTGCTTGCAAATAGTTTCTTCATAGTTTGGTTCACGCTGGTCTGATAGTCTTGGCTCCCTCCTCTCAGATTTTTGCTTGCAGAGATAATATTCCAAAAATTCCTGCCTAAGCTTAACCCAGCAGTATACTCACACAAGGTAATGATTAATGAATTGCACTGCTATAAAATATCTGAATCTGTTTTAAAACTGCAATGACTTTTAAATGCACAGGCTGAGTGTCAAAGTCATGATTTCAACCAATAGAATTGTCCCTTGTGAAAGGAGATCTCTGTAAATACAGAGTCCAGATTTGTTTGGTCCATTTTGCTTTGCTATAGGACTAATTGTGGAAGTTAAGATGTAACCCTCTGTTGCAGCACTACTTCCAAAGATGGTACTCAAGGTACATGACAAATCCTGGTAGTGTGAGATCAACATAATAAGGTCATCATTCTGCTTCCCTGATCACAGCTGTTCATGTTTGTTGACATTAAATAATGCTAAACTGTTGATTGACCATTTGGCACACTGTCAAGCATAGGCAATGCATCTCATAAAGGTTGTCTCTTATAATTTCTTGCAAGGTATCATAGGTATTAATGATCACATCAACATAAATTGTCTGCTTGAATGAGCTGTCTGGTGATACCATTATCAAACAATATCTTGATGGTGTTATGGAACTTGAAAATTGCCTGATTGGTGAATACATATTCTTATAGATTGCACCCACAGACACTGTGGAACATTTTCAGCGTGCTCATTCTATCTTGATGTACTTTCCAATCTAGAAAGGGCTCCTTGGCAGTCGTATTTTTGTTCTTCAAGCCAGACACGGTGCTCCTCTTTCTTTTTCATTCATCTTCAGTTTCAACACAATTTTCTAGAATTCTTCTTTCAACTGGATGCAGAAAGGAGTACAAAGAGAGGTTTCAATTGGGCAACTGTGGTCGTAAAGAGGGCGCTGTCACCATAGCAGACAACCTGAGGAGTATCACAACAATGGTCGTTACTGACTGCATGAGAAATTGTCCAAAACTTTTCTGAGTATTACCAAACTTTCTATTATACAATGTCATTATTGATATAGGAACACACATATATCAATGCCTTAAACAGGAAATTACACGATCTTGGGCGCACAATAGGGGGATTACTGATGATGCAGCCATGTGCATACACTGGGCAGGAGTTTTTGAATTCTCATAGCATTGCTTTGACGGTGTGATAAATTGAATAATCATGATGGCACTTTCATGACATATGCAAAGAGGGGTCAAATGGTCGTTCCGTGAACACATTTTGAAACATGTGTTCTGCGACAAAAACGGAACATTTTTTCAGTTTATGTGTGACTCAAGTTTATTCGCTATATATTCACAGACATCATATGCAATGTTCAATGACAATGAATGCCTGAAACATGGCAAAATTATGAGATTATGGGACCAAACAATGCACTCCTATCAGTAGCGTGGCTTTTTTTACATTTGCATTAACAACATGTTTAACAACAGTTAGGGGCCGTGGATAATAAAGCATGTGCACGGTAAACAAAACTAAATGTGTTTGGGCTCAACCCCCTCTAAACGAAAGTTTTGAAGTGCAAAAATCCAACCCATCCTCATTCTGTATCATACCTACAATCTGTAATTACATCACTATGAATATACAGTATTTTCAATTGGGTTCGAACCCACAACATGGCATCAAGTCACCTGGTGGAGAAGCAACAGACAGAAATACTCAGCCAGATCATGGCTCCTAACTCTAAAATCAATCTTTGTATGCCAGTGGTGGTGGGATCGTATCCATGGTATCTGGCAGTCACTGCTCAATGATTTTTTGAAAAAATCTATGACAGTCAGTGTTTATACTCACCAAAACTGACGCATTTCTTGTCTGTGTTTCCTATGAAGTCTCAGCATGGCTAACATGCACAACATAATATACACGAGCTATAGCAAGTGGAAACACAGAGTGAAAACTGTGGCAGCTAACCATGACAGTTCTGAAATCATCTTGGCTATACTACACAGGGATATCTGAAAGAAAGGTCAAAGGTTATTATTCTGAAGGTTATAACGTGACCAACAAATCACAAGGTCATCTTTGATGCATTTTTTTCAGCGTTTCTTCCACAGGCTAGTGACTTTGTTCCCTATTAACCTCATCTAAACAACTAAAAAGAAAGACTGGTGTATTGTTATCATTGATACAAATATTCATATGAAACAATGATAAACACGTAAGGGAGGATTTCATCACTGGGATGATAGGTGTCCCATTTAAGTACACTACCATTCTGCTGCTTTCATATTGTATGGTATGTATTGATACCTTAAAGAAGATATTTGTTGTTTCAATTTTTAATTCTCGATCAATATGACACATATTGAAGTTCTTGTTGACAGCAAAAAATGTCTATCTCAACCAACAGCAAAAGTTAAAGAGGAAGCCATTGATATGTTAAGAATAGCAGCTACCAGAGATCAAATTATGTATAAAGCTCCTTGAATTTCAATTTTTCAAAAATAATTCGTTTCAGTTTGGCATTTGTTTCGTTCAACGCAAATTTTGACCAAATTTCAAAGTATTATTAAGAAAAGACATGGAAATGAAATGACGTACTGCAAATAATAGATTATACTGAGTGCTTAGACATTCAGCTCATTGTGATATTATGGAAATTGACAATCACTGAACACTGCATGGAAAAATGTTGTTTGAATTCTTTTAGCTCACAGGACTTGAAATTCCTGGTAGCCCCGCATCCACAGACTACCAAAGTTGGTCGTTGGGCTACCAAATTACACACTTGGTAGCCCAGATGGGATACTGAATTTTTTCAGGCGATCAAACCTGTCAAACTTGATATATTTTTTTTCATTACTATGTACACGCTGAGGGAAAAATACTGTTACTTTGTTAGAACAAGAACAACTAACTTTTCACAAAAATTATGGAGCTTGAAACAATGTAGCATAACTTTATTTATCACCAACTTGAAAATGAAGCAGTTCACCTACAACAGTCACTTAAGAATTGATGTATTCTGACATTGACACAGCATACATCTGACAGCCCACTAAGAATGGTTGCTTATCTTGGATGCCTATGTGAGTATTTGGTCTGCTTGAAGTTCATGACTTCTCCTAAAAATATCAGCAACTTTCAGAATTTTGGTGGAAAACAGATCCCTTCCTGCTAAAGTGGCATTTCTAATTGCCTTTTGAAGAAGTCTCCAGCAACATTCAAATCATCTGTAGCTGATTGGACAAAGACCCTGCCATGCCTGAAGTTTGAAGGTCACATTATACTGTATGCTAATTACTTCCATGTATAGTCAAGACCCCCCTGCTTGATTGTGGCTGATCTCAAGGAACCAACTAGCTTATGAAAAACAATGCTATAGCAAGTTATGCTTGTAGGGAGTTCTTCCAGATTTTTGGCGCTTCAATCTATTGTTTTGCAGTATTCATGCAATGTCTAAATAAACAATACAACAATAGGGAACTTTCTATCAGCAGTGTCACAAAAAGAAAAGGATTTTTATTGTCTTAGATCACTTATAGCAGTCATTGGTATATTGATTCATCGTCTCATTTATAACCTTGACTGGCAAAAATCCTGCTAAAATAAATGAATAAAAGACACTGGGAAATTTGACCACTGGAATGTACCGTAATCTTTTAGTATTTAAAATTATAAATACAAGACCTCTTTGTCAAAACCTTACAAAGGAGAGGTACCCCACAACCTTAATTTCCAAGTGAACACATTTAATTATCATCAGGTAGAAAATGAAACCCTGAACACAGCTAGAACAGCATGTGTGTAAAAGATCCATAAATATTTCTAAGGTACAATTTGCAAAGAAGTAAAACCAAAATATGCAAACATTGTTATGAGCTACCAGTCTGTAACTTTTGGCTACAAACTTGAAAACATGGTACCAAGACAAAAAACAAATTTCGAGCCCTGGCTGGTGATAGACAATGAGAAACAAGGTCAAATCAAGGGCATGATTAATTCAAGGAATAAAATCTTCTCTTATCAGATGCCTTTGCAAAAACTTTCTTTCTTTTACCGTACCTATGTCAACAAAACTGGACTTGGTCAACTGAAAGTAGTCTCTGTCAAGAAATACAAAGAGATGAAGAATGAACCACAGGCACTGATGTTGGAATCTTGTCTTCTAGTTTCTACTATTATAAATTATGAATTTTAAATTAGTTTTACAATGGTAAGAATAAATGCAAATATGATTTTGCAACTTTTTCATAACTTGATGGTATTTTGCCAATACTCTTCAAATGGTTGAAAGGCTTTCATACAATTCAGAGCTGGGCTAATTATAATTCAATTTATGTTTACAAAACATGCCTTGATATTCTCCTACCATTCTTTTTAAGTCGGTGCGCCCTCTTGGGGTGACATCTAACAAATCAGGTGAGGTGAGTTCAAGGTTGCTATACATAAGCCTTAAAAATATTCTACAGTAACAAATGACTTGGAAAGTACATGCTTTTGCACTTGATTTGCATTCTAGGGCCCAGTAGACGTATAGTGGCTTGCCTTATAATGAGCCTATGAAACATCGGGTGTAACAAAGTTCTTTTTCCTTCAGTGTTTGCATTCTAATGAAAAAAATCAAATTTGACATGTTTGACTGTCTCAAAAATAAGCAATAAGCTTTATGGGCTACCTAGTGTGTAATTTGTTATCCCACAGACGTCATCTGTCTGTCGACTCTGGACTACAGTGAACTCATTCTGATTAGAGACCCACTGAAGGGACACTGTTTTCAATTTTGTGTCAAAAGATGCAAGAATGTGGTCAGGGAAAAACACCGTCTTTGTAATGTTTTGGTTTGAAAATATTTTGATTTACCAATTATAAGATATCCTTGTTGTACATACAAACATTTTGTCTGAAAGTAAACAATCAAGATTCTCCAGAGTAGGATCCCCTTGAAAATCTTTGAGGTTTTAAAGGGTGTAATCTTCAATAAATTATTGGAATAACATGCTAGATCTCTGAACCTTTGATCTTAAAAGCAGAGAATTCAATCTTACAGTGAGACTAAAAATTTAGTAAAGTGTTCTGACATTGTGAGCATCATATGTAGAACCAGTCCAGCATCCTATAGACTGCCAAATGTATCTTGTATAAGAGTCTGGCGAAGGATTTTACAGTAAAAAGTCACCATTCTTGCAAGAATTGGTGATCAGGCTGCAAGGATTGACAAATATTGTAACCTATGGAGAAAAACAAAATATGCTGAGATGAATGACTCTTTGGTATTTAAAAACTTGATGAATATGTTGCACAGATATTCTTGGAGCTCCTGTCAGTAAATGAATAAGGAGATGTTTTGTTCCCACAAACCCTTTCTCAGATGCGGTTTAGTAAAAACCACTGATTTTAACCCTTTCAGGCCTGACTTTCCAGTAACTTACCAGAGATACCCCTATATGTACCGGTAGGGTTAAGGCCTGAGAGGGTTAATCATAAAAATAAATCTGATACACAGACCTACAGCATTTTCAAAATTACTCTGAAAGTAGTGGAGGGGTTTATACATCAGCAAAGGGTTACACTTGGTTTAGTACAGTAGTACTAAATATAGGAGCTAGGTCAAAATTACAAAAAGGAACATATTTTCAGTTTTTTTCATTGTGAAATAAATGTTTGTTCAAGCCATAAAAACAATTGAAGACTAATTATCAATAATTGTACTTTACAAGCATCACAAAAATTAACTCCCCTGTTTGTGATAGTATTTTCAAAGGAAATGAACAGAAACTCACCTGGCAAACAGGTTGTTCAAGTCCAGCAACCTGAACATGAACATGTATATAGTTTGCATTAAACCACAACTGGTTGGCAGAAATCTTCACTCAAGGACTGTACAGCATTGGTTGAACTCTGTTAAAGATATACAAAAATACCTTCATTACTTCTAAATTTGCACAACTGCATTTTAAAAGTTAACAGAGGTCAGGTTAGACAATAAAAAAATACAGTAGCTTAGAAGGTGTAAGCTGATAAGTTTTAAGATTTAAATGATTAACAGCAGTTAAAACAATCTGAAACTAAGGGTATTATGAAGTTGACTTGCATTTTTGAAATGATTCATACACATCAATGATCAATGATATTCATACACATCAATGATCAATGATATTAATACATATCAATGAATGATATTCATACACATCAATGATCAATGATATTCATACACATCAATGATCAATGATATTAATACACATCAATGATACATATGGATGATATTCTCTACCAACCAATCAGCTAGAGCTTCCAAGACGCTGCACAATGCCAGAATTTCTTGAATGCATTGAATTTCTATTGAAGCTGATTTGCGAATGTTTCTAAAGTTTTTATTAATAAGTAAATATACTAAATAACTTCTGAAACTCAGTGACTGTGTCATCACAAGTACTGGTATACATAGTGTCATCCACTGACACACTTTCAATTCTTTTCCTGACAAATCTACACAGCAAGATAAACTTGATAACCAGCTGAAAAAAATATTTTATAATGCATATTTAACCAGAGCTGACATTGGAAAGAATTTGAGCTCTACAAGTGGAGGATAATTCTTTCACTCTCTTTCGGTCTGCTTGGTTGCTGACAACTTTAAACACCACTGAGCAGTTTCGTAAGATACGTTTTTCATTAATAGTATATTTCTGTTCAGTAAGAACAAATGCACATATCATGCAATGAAGTCAGTCACAATTGTACCCACTCTAACTTGACATAATTTGTCAAGTGTTACATTGACACTGGCATACATACTTTTGCAAGGGTCAGGAATTGGTGTACATGTGCAACCATTAACACTTGAATTTGGATAATACTGACTCACATCCATTGTCTTTTTCAATTTGAAAGAAAGTTGGTGGAAATGGTTGATATGACCAATGGAATTGATATCAATAGGCTGTTTCCATGACAACTACCTGACCTGACAATCCTTCTATGCCTAACATTGTGAATTTTGTTATTCAAATTTTCCTCTCAAAAAAGTCAATTCGAGATAAGAACGCATTGAAGTTAGTACCAGCTTTTGATATGAAAAAAGGTAATGTAAGGCAGAAACATCCACATGAGAGACAGTATCATCAACTTTTGAATATACCAGTAGCACAATTCCTTATCTGTACCATTTGTAACCATGACAACATCACAATATTCTGTTTGTTACCATGACCACAAGCATATTTGTAAAAAGAAAATATCTCTCAAGCCATATTTTGGTAGTTGTACATTGCTTTGTCATCGTAGAGCAAAGAAAAGAATATCCACTTACAATTAGGACATCCAAAGAGAGAGACAGTACAGCTACTGCAAGGTTGAACACAGGTTCCTTGGTTACTGTATGACTGGAGTAGAAATACAGCTGTGGGGGAAAGACAAAGTTTTTGAACAAGTTAAAATTACATATCGTACATTCAACATTTCTTGAATTGAGATATGAAATTCCTGTTCCTACAGTACCATACTTGTTAGCATCATAATATTTATAGTAATGGAAACTTTAAAGGGACAAAATCCGCCATTTTTTCATGAATTTTGTTTGATATGAGATACTACTTATATTGTTTGACATGTTGACAGATACTGAACGTATAGGTAACCATGCATATATATTTAAACCCAGTTTTAGACGCAATACATGAAACCATGGCGAAAATTAATTTATGGTCATGACCATTAATTCATTTTTGCAAATCGTTCTATGTATCGCGTCTAAATTGGGGTCAAATATGCATGGTCACCCATACATTCAGTATCTTAAAACATGTAAAACAATATAAGTAGTATTTCGTATCAAACAAAATTCATGAAAAATGGTAGACTTTGTCCCTTTAAAACCAACAATCATAGAAACGCCTTAATTTTGTGGAAAGGCAGCAGTATTTATCCTCAAAAACGTAATGAAAGTAAACATGGCTACAAATGGACATTATCTTGGGAAACGACTTTGGCGGGAAATGTTGATGGAATTATTTATGCCATCATGATTGCCTAAAATTCCATTAATGCAACACGCGGTCAAGGTGTCCCCTGTTTGTACCTTTTTCACAGTAAAACCAAAATTGTTAACTTTGAATACCCCAGAATCCACAAAATCATGGAAGAACCCAAAGGCAAAATGCGGCAAAAATGGGAAACTCAATCAAAGTGTTATGATATGTGCCCACTACATATAGTTAGAACACTTTCATTTTATAATTATGGTAGTGACTGATCATGATGGGACTGATCACATTCTTGGCCTGGGTGTGCACACCCAATGTAATACGTGTGTATTACATTGATCACACACCTGAAAATTTCGGTTACGCTGATGACTTTACTCAGTCCAAGTGTGCAGGGCTTACGCCATCTTCTCAGGATATGTGAAGTGTATGGCAAGAAATATGATATAATTTACTATTATTATTATTTCTTGCTCAGGCAATTGAAAGCTTTTATGAGTTTTCTACAGTGCTATACATCACAAACATTTGATACATGAAATCAATCAACATGTATCCAATTACTTTTGCAGAGCATGCCTTCAATCCTCTGCAGAAAGAATTTCATTCTGAATGTGTTGTTTTATTTTCAAACTCATACATTTGATTGACAAGTGCTATTGGCAAGGTGTGGAGGACAGAATATGCTGTGTAGATCATAGATGACAGTGTTTATCTGAAGTTTTAAACAGAAAGCCTGATGTAATGTACTAGGCTATCACATTTCAACAAACTATTCCATCATAAAATGATGGGATACTTTGATTGTCTATTGAGATAAAATGACAAACAACATGAAAAATAGTTCAGAATATTTAGTTTTAAGGGTCTAGCTGCTTTATGAGATATGTGAGAGCAGCTCAAACCCCAAACTGGGACTGCAAGTTGGTTCAAAATGCACTCTGGGACCGCTTCCGCAGGCTTCTAGGACCAGCCCAGTTGGATTTTAGGACAGGCCCCATGCCTGTTGCAGTCCCTGGCAGTAGCTTTCAGGACCAGTTCCAGTTGGCTTTCAGGACTGGACTCAGTCTGTTTCCGGTTTCAGTTCACCTCTAGGACTATATAGACCTAGAGGTGAACTAAGGTGTAACTGAAACCATATGAAATAGGAATTCCACCCCACCACAATGTCCTTTATATAAGTATGCATTTCATTCATTCCTGTTCTGTGTACATATGCTGTTGTAAAAACTGTATAATATTGTTTGTGTAGGAAAGCTATAATCTCCCCGTTTCATTCTGGGACAGTGTGGTCTTGTTCAATTCTGGGATGCATATAAATTACATAGAGCTATGACAGACACACAGACTAAAATCAAAAAACACTGAGACAGCAATTAACATTTATATGCGTCATATCTACTAGCTGTCAATGAAGTTTTGAAGCAGTGCTTGTTGTTAACTTCTAAATTAGTATATTGAAAACCCTTTGTCTTAAAATATTATCACCTCATTGATGTTTCCTCCCATAACAGGAAATGATTCTGCTGTACATGCATTTCTATTGTTATAGACCTAACCACTGATGATTGCCTCTCTCTTTATGTCATAAAACTAGGTCCAAATTAAGATATCAATCATACTTCTGCCTTCAAATGAACTGCAATTCTATTAAACATGGCAAGTTTTTGTTTAACATTTTGTTTGTTGTTTGTAATATAAATTTTTCCTTGAGTTGCTAATCTTGCATATTTATCTCTCTAAGTTTCTTCTTTTTTCTTATGTACACAGTCTCTCTATCACCATGATCAGTACACAGTCTCTCTATCACCGTGATCAGTACACAGTCTCTCTATCACCATGATCAGTACACAGTCTCTCTATCACCATGATCAGTACACAGTCTCTCTATCACCGTGATCAGTACACAGTCTCTCTATCACCATGATCAGTACACAGTCTCTCTATCACCTTGATCAGTACACAGTCTCTCTATCACCATGATCAGTACACAGTCTCTCTATCACCATGATCAGTACTGAGTCTCTCTATCACCATGATCAGTACACAGTCTCTCTATCACCATGATCTTTACACAGTCTCTCTATCACCATGATCAGTACACAGTAGGGCCGTTCACATTAGCCAAAAAAGACTAGGCCCTTGTCCTAGCCAGGTTCGTGGCCGACCAAAAAAACAGGTGTGAACGGTTCTGGCCGGCCACAGTCCGGACAATTTCTGTCCTAGTCGAGAGGGGTGGTTTGTGGCCGACCCAGGTCTCTGGCCGAGCAGTAAACAGCATATGTGAACGCGTTTTGTCCGACTCAGGTCCAAGTTGACGCCCTCTGTAGTTGACATGCAGTGTAGTCTTTGACCTATTCGACGATTCAGTATCATTTTAGACATGGCGAGTCGAGGAGTCAACTGGGCTATGGAAGAAATCAAGTGTCTTTAAGGCATTTGGAACGAAGATATGGTGAAAAATCTGATGGAGGGCACGTCAAGGGATCGAATCGCCTACAATATCATCTCACAGCGTTTGTCAGAGCATGGGTTTGATCGTAGCCCAGATCAATGCAAGCGTAAGATGAAACATTTGAAGTCAGAATTCAAAAAAGTTTCTGATAATAATAGGACAAGCGGTCGGGGAAGAAAGACCTGTATGTTTTACGAAGAACTTAGCCAGATTATGGGCAGCAGACCTGCAGTAAATCCCGCTGCAGGCTCGGTTGTGGACAGTTGCAGTTTAGGCGAAGAATTGCAGCGACAGCGTTGAACGTAATGTGAACGCGGACAAAAGATTAGCTTATCTTCTCACATTCTGCCGGATTAGTTCTGGCCGGCCCTGGGCCTAGATGTGAACCCCATAAGTCTCTCTATCACCGTGATCAGTACACACAGTCTCTCTATCACCATGATCAGTGTCTCTCTATCACCATGATCAGTACACAGTCTCTCTATCACCATGATCAGTACACAGTCTCTCTATCACCATGATCATTACAATAAGATTTCCACACACACCATGGCACAGGACGTACTACTGCTAAGAGCATGTAAATCACAGTTCGGCCAAAGTAATCAAATTCTTTGTTTTGCGTCCACTCAAAATATTGAAAACATGAATGCGATGGCAGTACCAAAATGCACATAAGAAAATTAAAACAAGTGATATTATTTTATAATTTAGCCTCAAGTAAATCTGATTGAAAATCACCGAAATACATTACCAACCATAATTGTCTCTTTGAAATCAGGAGAACATGTCCACTGCTACCAAATGGTAGAAAATAAATATCAATGAAGCAGACACACAAATTGTACACCTTTTTGCTAGACAAATTTTTAATCAATCTCCCCTAGAATTGGAATTTTCTGAGCAGTGAAATTCCAACAATGGTGGCGCTATACAAACTCTCGCTAACAGCTAGTGTTCACTACATATAACCGCAAGTATGCTTCACCAAACCAATTAATCTGTTAGACTTGATGCGAATGCGATCAACATCTCCCACTATGGTGAAATAGAATTGAGGATCTTGGATTCATTTTTATATCATTAATATTCCTTTCAGCTGATTCAGCAAAATCAGAAGTTTGCTTTAGTTTATCTAAACTACATACCAAAAGTATGTCAGCATCGTTTTCTAAACAATACTAAGTTGATGGAGATGTTGAAATTACTGCAATGTTTAACATCACAAACACAATGGAAAAGAACTTGTAATGGTTGAGTCTACACTATACAGAGAGGACATGGTATGGAAATTTAGATTACTTTCTCGGTTTAGGATTCCATTTGGAAAAGTTGTGATACTTTTATGCAGATTTAGATACTGACAGAGACATAATGACTTTTGTATACTGTCCTATAGTACTATCAGAGTAACTTTTCAAATTTGTGTTATTCTGCAAAATCCACTGATAGGTCATTCCATTAGTTACTCGATTGGCACGGCGACCGGCCGTACGCGACCTATTAAAATGCATATGCATGGTCCAAATCAGCGAGCAGTGATACTTCTATACATGTCCTTCAGTTAGCACATATATAAAAACAGACTTTGGTTGGAAAATAAAACCATACAAATAATGCATAAAATTCACAGCTAACTTACAGACTATTTAAGACAAAATTTGAATTTGAAAGTTACTTGCTAGATATAAGATCTTTTACCTATAGGAGGTGGCTGACAAAACAAAGAATTTCGGATCACAACCTACAAATAGAACTGGGTAGAAGGTCAATAGCGTTGATCGCGATTTCAGATTTGTTACTAAATATAGCTGCACGCGCGCGCAACTTTCGGACAAATATGCTGAAATTCGGACAAATTTTGTCGTTGTATGCGCGGCTATTGTTGCAGCTTGTAGTCTCAGTCGTCAATTCATACGAACAAGTGTGATGCTAAATAGCCTTTCTAACACTCGCAGGTTTTATTTTCGTCGTTTATGCGGAAAATACGGACAAATGTTTATTTATGCATATTAATGAGAGAACAGTGACGTCATTTGCGATCAGCGCTATTCCAAAAGTTCCTGCAAATGAAAGATTCTGCAAGTATTGTAAGTCTTTAGTTGAGGATGAATTTCACTTTGAAATAGAATGTCCAAAATACAGAGCTTATCGAGATAGTCTACTTTCATCCACTAGTTTGTATAATCCTGGCTTTCTTGATTTGAATGATAGAGAAAAGTTCATGTATATCTTTACTCACAAAGATAAACTACCTCTTGCCAAATTTATTTCTTGTACGTTAGTTCCTCCCCCAGCAGCAGCTTCATCAAGTGTTTGTTGAGTTTTGTAATTTTGCCTTACCGCACTCCTTGACTGAGTGTGTTGTTGAGCGATAAAGTAAAGTAAAAGCTATACTCATAGGGCTAGCTATAGCACAAGCACTTGACCACAGGCGCATATACCGTCGCTACGCGAAGACGGCCTGTATACCGGAGGAAGTTTCTTCAGGCCGGCTTCGCGTAGCGACGGCATATGCGCCTGTGCACCTGACCCGTCGCTTCACGATAGGTACTGATTCACGGTTCTCTCTGTTTCTGTGAATCAGTACAGTAGACAGTGTACCGATCGGGAAGCGACTGGTCAAGTGCCTGTGAGCTTGCACCGATTTAGTCATTGTTACGATCTCACCACTCACCTTCGCCATCCTTTCGATCGCACTATAAATGTGTGAAAAAAGCTGCATCTGTTCCTAGCCTAGTAGCCATATAGGCATAGCCCATGTTTCATGAGGTGTTGTGCCGCCATTTTGGCCCTAATAAAATATAAGAGGACGGATCGCGGATCCCTCACGCCGGTTGTAAGTTCTTTCTAGGCTTTGTCTCGCAGTAGCATATAATTATCCTTCAGACTACGGCAATGTCCAACTTACAGGGCCGTGCTGGTGACATTTTCAATGATACGCTCATACCACAGGACAGGACCGAAATCACTCTGAACAGATAACGCTCTGAGTCCAACGTAACTTTACACCAATCCCCAAGCCTGACGTCGCACAAACGCAATACGCATGCGCAAAAATCTGCTGTTTGTTGTACTGACAACTATGGATTTATTTATTCAGCAGTGTACACATACGTGACATTGGCATGAAATGAAATACAAAACAAAAGAATGACGAGATTGAAAAACTTTGCAAGAAAGAGATGAAAAAAGCCATCTTAAAATTACATGTTATAAGCTTTCATCAGCTCATTAAAGAACTTTGCAGTAATATGCACAAAGGAATCATCAGAACAAGACATTATGTATTAGAGCCTGAATATCAAAAATTATAGAACTATAGTGAGTGTCTCTTAAACCTTGTGCAGGTGCACTTTGACAAATCATAAGAAAATGAAATTCATCTCCAACATCACTTTTGTATAGTGTACAAAGTCTAAGGTGTCTAAGGATATTCTCAATAACGACCGACTTCAACTGGGAAAATATAATTTGAAGTTCTTGTTTTTGTTAATGCTATTCTATCAAAAGGATTTTTAACAAGGGAAACATACTTTTCATATTTGAAAAAAGTTTTAATCTTACAATAAATATTTAGTTTCTCATTACTTTCTATGGATTTCTTCAGGACATCAACAAACTTTGCTTTAAAGGAATGTTTTACTGTCCTATAACTGTAGAGAATTTAAAATTCTTCACTCTAATGCAGTGTGAACAATTACAGAATGCAAGACAGATTTAACAAAGTCTAAAATGTAGATAGACCCTTCTCATGCAGTTTGTTTTCAAGTTCAAAAGCTACAGCAAGGAGACTACTGTTTTTAAGGCTTTCTAAACGACCCCAATATTTAATCACATTAATGATAATATATAGCAGAAGTGGGAGACGCCCAGGTTCCCCAAAACAAGCATGAATGCATGCACTTTCATTGACACCAAGACTGTGTTTGCATGCTCTTTGACTTGTCTACGTTACTGGTTGATTTTATACGTCATCGGTTGATTTGACCCCAAAGCTACATTATGTGTCGATTTGATACGCGATCGATCTATCTATCTGTCAATCCGTCGATCGATCTATCTATCCATCGACCCCCCACACATGCATATATATATATATATATATATATATATATATATATATATATATATATATATATATATATATAAAAGGTATCTGTATGTTTAATATTTTTCGGCCCGTCCTTCTGGCGCACTACTTTAATATATATCAGACATATGCATAAGAAAGCAACATGCACTAATATTTCACAGTACATTAGTACAGATAAATATTTCAGAAACAGAAAAATGACAAGATTCTCTAGGTTCTCATTTATCTCAGTTATTTTCCTTCCTGTCACAGGTTTTCAAATAAGAGGTGTTGTTTTTAATTTACTGCCGTTCCAAGTCTTTCTTTGATATTAGTGATTGACATCTATTTATGTACAACAGTTCTGAATATCTGGGTATGCATAGAAAGTGTGAAATACATTCACAGCTTATTCAAAATACTCTATTCAAAACTTGAAAATTGAAAATTTGGAATTCCTATAATAAATCTCGCATGTCAGAGAGAGAGAGAGAGAGAGAGAGAGAGAGAGAGAGAGAGAGAGAGAGAGAGAGAGAGAGAGAAATTTATATTTCACCTTATTTCACCTTGTTATCGATATTTGGAATAGGAGCTGGTCACCCTGCTTTCGAAAGTTAGTATAGGAGGCGTCAGCCACTTTCTGACGTCCGCAAAAGATTATCCATCGCTCCACCCCGTGCCAAAGATATTGACCAGTCCCTTACCTTGCTGCAACTTCCCTAAGGTTGCCATTATGTGCAACGCTTTCAGGTGGGAAGGTACACCTTGCTTATAATTTGGGATATGACTAACGTTACGGCAGACAAATTCATTAAAAATAGCAAATGTGCAAAACCAAACTTTTCTACGTTTTTGCCATTTTTTATTTTTATGTATGTGTATATGGATGAATCAGGATTAAATAATCCGAGAGTTTACTACAGAACGTATTGGCATTACGTTATAATTACTGCCTGCGTCGAAATACACTGGTATACTGAAGGACCAAACTTGAAAACTCACTGTGCTTGTCAGCATTTATGGAAACCGTTCATCTTAATGCCTCGTTCCACCCTTTAAAATGAGGAAGGTTCCCATACCAATTCTTTATAAAAAATTTAAGAGTCAGCAAACTCGATGGCTGGAGACGTTGTCGAAGACAAGTGGCCGAAACATCTTAATCGTGGAGATCATCTGTAAATGCAGTTCTTACACCAGTACGTTTTAACAAAGGCTGAAATTTCATGAGGTATTACACTTTACTCTCGTGGGATGCATGAATAGAGACTCTTGACATCGTTTTGTTCTTATATGTAGACAACGATGCTTACAAAAGAGCCCGCTGATGATAAAAAGCTGATATACCAAAACTTCTATCCAACTTTGTACCTGCTTAGCTTAATTAATGTTGCATGTTCGACTCAACCCACTATAATAACTCAAGGTAAAACTTAATCATGCAAACAACTTGAGAAACAGCGATTTGCATATCTTGACAATTAGCGGGTAATAATTTACATATCTTGATTTTATAAGTGATAGTATGAAGTTGCTCTAAAAGGAAAACTCTCGTAAATTAATAAATCACCAACGAAAAAACAGATTTTATTAGAAATGTCTACCTTTAAACTTCCAGCTCGTTAATACTGACATCAACTCAAGACGACGTCGTATTGTCTAGATAGTATGTATTTATATTAGCTACTTTACCATCAACATTGAGTCGTTTCAATTATCATGAAACTGTAAGATTTCATGACATCAGCCTACGTAAAATGTATTGATGGCTTACATTAAATCATAGACAGTAGGTCTGCTGTCTATGATAAAATATGTCAATCTTTGTACCGGATAAAGCAACGAAATCGAAAGTTCTGCAGGTGTGAGTTATCTCCTTAACAGAGGCAAGTTCCCTTTTCCCTGATGGTGTCACTGTTCGGGGGGAAATGGGTATCCATGCGTGTTCCCAAAATCACGGGAAAGGGGGGTTTTATTCTCTATCACGGGTCCGTGAAATCGAGAAAAAGGGGTACTTGTCCTAAAATATGGCCTTAGAAAGGTTTGAAATATCCCGGAAAATATCTATCAGACACTCAAACTTCACCAAAAGTTTCATTGTGCGTTTCCTATGCTTTGATCGGGTTTAAAACTGTGATTCGAAATCCGGTTCGGGACTCACCCTGCGATATGATCCCTGCTCCCAGTAAATAGGTTGGTTTTGTCCTGGCTATTTAATCTGTTGTGTATGTTTAATTTATGAGTTTGACACTCCTGTTCAAAAGTTAAAAGTTACTTTCAAACTCTGATGTGTTATTATGTGAAAACAATATCATAATTAAGCATTGACCTGACTCTAACATTGCGTCTCCCTCTTCTGGATTTTGTAAGTAAGGGGACATTTTTTGGTCGTATTTTCTCCCATACTAGGGGTTTCTTGAAATTTTGTGGAACGAGCATGGATGCCGATGCTCTCTGAGAGTGTCACCACCGGGCCTTTCCAGCTGATTACGGTCAAACGAGGACTGCAACGAAACCCTAAGCAATTGTACAATAAGATGTACACTTCATTTCTATATTTGCCCTCGGTTCTCCTAGCCTCTTTCTAATACAACTTTCAAGTGTTACATCACTTTCTGTATCTCTACCTGTTCTTTTCTGCCGAAGACCTATCGACAATGCAAGACCAACAAGCGCAAGAAAACTCTATGACGATCACGTGACCACCATCAGCGACGGAAATCTTCTTCACTTTTGATAAATCATACACCACTGCTTCATCTCATATTCAAAAAAGCTGTTGCTTCAATAATTTAAACAAGTTATCGCTGCCTTTTTCATATTATCACTTAAAAACATCAAAGTGTTTACAATTCAAAGGGAAAAAGAAAATTAGTCATGATATATAAGTTGATAGTACGGATGATTAGCCTACACATGGGAAAATTACATCGAATGAGGAAGAAATTTTCTGAACAGGTATCCTTTCTGAATTTCGGGCGTGTTTTAACCGAGGAATAAAAGTGGGTCATTCCAATATCCTGTGGTGCAATGAATCGGCAAACACACTGATGAAGTAGTTGATGTCTAGATCTCTTCCTTAGGATACCTTAAAATTGAGTGAAATACTAGCGTTACATGTCGTGGCCATCACCTTGGTGACGGGAACATCGGCGTCGAACTTGAGCGTCGACGCGTCGGGCGAGAGGAACCATGGAACATTGAGTGCGCCCTGTCACATGACTCGTGATGGAAACAGAACATGACTTGTGAACATCTGTGTTGAAAGGAAACTCGTGTAAATGAATGTTTACACCTTCACCAGTGGTTTTCCAAGTATGAAGTATACGCTGAACGCAAATTTAATCATGCAAGTTTTACGCTGTGAAAGGGTGGTTCTGTGAGTAACAAATTCGGTAAGTAACTACCGTTTGAAAGTTTGTACATCAAGCGAAGAAGGCCGTTGTCAATGAGCTCATGGAAAGAAGCAAGATGACCAAGAGAACGTCGTACACCTACGAGGAAAAGCATTTTCCGTACGCTTCGACGGAGGCTGAGGAGTGTTTACGTCACGGGTATGTTCTTTCCGATCGGACTCTAGGTAGCGGAGCGTACGCCAAAGTGAAATTGGCACAAGCAATGGAAAGCAAGTTCGACAGAAACGCTAAATTGGCTTATGATTTAAAAAAGAAAGACCACAATATGGTGAGTACCGAATAAACACGTCAATGACCTTTTCCATCGCCTATTTCAAATATTTTCCGGTGTTCAAAACTGAAATTGTAGTCGACTTTAACCATTATTCATATGTTTTGCTCATGCAGTTTATTAGTGTAGGCCTAGGTCAGTTTCGGGGTTTCGTTGTATCTTCCATCGCACCAGGTTGTCAGTCGGTCTTTCCACTCTTCATTTTCAGGAAAAAATCTTCACACGTCTTTTACTAAAACACGTGGATGGAGAGACTGTGATTGAAACGACAAACTGGCCCGGGATCATCTCGCGTTTTATTTCTGACCGATATCTCTGTAGGTCAACTATACAAAAAATCTATATCCACAGTGGGCCCAGTATATCTGGTTGTTGCTGTTGTTTGCATTGTTGTTTGTGTTTATGTGTTGTTGTTGTTGTTGTTGACCAATAATATTCAACGAATATAACTATTGTGTCGTTGTTGTTGTTTCAAACGTAATGTAGATGTCATAAGAAACACTACAAGGACACTATCATTATTTGACCTGGTGTAACTGTCTGCCAATGTACAATCTCTCCCAATACCTTACTAGCATAGGTAGAGAGTGTACAATTGGAAGAGAGTTGTATTGGGTCAAATAATGAGTGTGTCCTTGTGTTTCTTATGAAATCTACATTAAGTTTGAAACAACGACACAATAGTTATGTATTTTTGAATTTTATTAGTCAACAACAACAAGACTAATATAAACATAAGCAACAATACAAACAATAACAACAAGCAGATTACTGGGCCCACTATGGTCTACCCCTACCCCCTTCTCCAATACAATACTGCATAGCCAGTCCAGACATTACTACCATTTTGAATTGTAGTGGTAAAACTTTGGTGTATCTTGTTCATCTTTTGTCAGGTTGCAATCAAAATAATATCTAGGAAGGATGCACCTTCAGAGTACATACACAAATTTCTACCCAGAGAAATCGAAGCCATGAAGAGTACATACAGACATGAAAACTTGGTAAGAAATTAACTTGACATGTAATATTCAGAATCACCATGACAGTTTATACTGTAAAACACTTAAAATTAACTGCATGTTTTATTAGCAATTTTGGATTTTCATTGCAATCAATGGGTTTTAAATTTAGCTGAAAAGACATCTTGGCCATTGTTAATATGGGGAAAGTGATTAGTGACATCTTAATAAACACTTGGCAAAATTTAATAGCAAAAAAGGGTGCTGGCTAATAGGTCTTGTTTTACATGATTCACACATACTGTTTATCTGCCTTTGTGTATGTATGCATGTATGTTCATATGTAGGTATATATGTGTGTGTATGTATGTACAAATGTATGTATGTATGTATGTATGTATGTATGTATGTATGTATGTATGTATGTATGTATGCATGTATGTTCATATGTAGGTATATATGTGTGTGTATGTATGTACAAATGTATGTATAGTATGTATGTATGTATGTATGTATGTATGTATGTATGTATGTATGTATGTATGTATGTATGTATGTATGTATGTATGTATGTATGTATGTATGTATGTATGTATGTATGTATTATGTTACTCTAATACAAAAATGACTGGTGGTTAATTTGAAGCTTTGAAATATTTGTTAATATCTTTGTTTTTCAATGAATTGCTATATTTTGATGTTCAGATGAACTGGCGAGAGAAGACTGCAATATGCTGTGGATAATTCATAATCCACTTGTATGTATCGCTTTGATCATGCAATGTAATAATATATATAAATGCATCTTTTCCCTCATTTTCAAAAAATTGTTGATAAATAGTTCTCTAGTTTTCACTAGTTAGAAACTGTAATAAATTCATATTTATAAGTTTTTTTTCTGAAATGTTTCATTAACTTCAGATTCAGTTATACGACACATTCCATAGTGACCTCAGAGTTTACCTGGTCATGGAGTTTGCAGCTGGGGGTGATTTGTTAGAATTCATCAACAACACATCCATGAAAAATGGTCTTGGTGGAATTGGAGAAGAGATGTCCAGGAAAATGTTCCGGCAATTAGTGTTAGGAATTGCACACTGCCATCAACTCAATGTTGTTCATAGGTGAGTTACTGGTTGAATTGGATCATCATTATGAACTTTCAGCATGAGGTTGGGTCAAAGGTGACAGAGGGTCAGGGTGGGTCTGTATCTACCTGTAGTTCAAGACAGCAAACACAATTTAGGCAATATGCATAAAGCATTATATCCAAGACATTGTTTAGGTATAAGTACATCACTGAAACGTGTCTCACAATCTTTTTCACTTTCATGTTCCAGGGATTTGAAATGTGAAAACATATTGCTTGATGAATACAATAATGTCAAGATTACAGGTAGGTCTACTGTTCAATTACTTTTAGAAATATTTAATAACACATGTTTGCCGTGCCTGTCTTCTTTGTTGTATTCTTACATGCAATATCCAGTGATAGTAGAAAAAATATAGTCAGCGAAAATCATTGTATCCAATGAAACATACTGTAAAATACTCTGAATAAGCTATACGCATTTTTAGTGTCTGAGATTTTCATTGCAATCAGCATGTTTTGAATTTAACTAAAAAGACATTCCAAGTATAGGGATAGTTTAAAGTAGCAAATTGATGGACGTATTTTATCAGCTAAACAGTTTGCTAGCTGAAAAGATATGTTTTACAGTAGACCCAGGACTGTGGCTCAGGTCAGAGTTTTCAGAAAACTGGGAATGCACAAGTGGTATAATTACATCCCATCAATCCCTGTTTCCCTCAAAAGAGGTCCACCATTGTCATAGAAACAAAAGGGCCTACCAATGTTTAAAGAGGTATGAGGGCCTGGCTTTAATTCTTCACAAAGTTAACCTGTTCATTCCATTTCCTGTAAATCAATCCAAAATCACCATTGATGACAATGGGATTGGACCAAACCATTGTGATGAAAGGGGTAAACACATATCAATGCTGTTGTTCATTAGATTTACCAGTACTGTACAGTACATTCTAGTATCCAAGACTTTGTATTGTCTTGTAATATTTGAATGCACACAATGAAATCTTATTGAATGATTCCCATTTTTCTCTGAACAGATTTTGGATTTGCTGTCAGGGTTCCAAATCATAACAAATCACATCTCTTGAAGACATTCTGTGGATCCTATGCTTATGCTGCTCCAGAGATTTTAAATGCAACACACTACGACGGAAAACTTGCAGATGTTTGGAGTCTGTAAGTCAATATTCTGATGAGATCTACAATATATATTGTGTTACTTTAATATTTTGTTTCCTTTCAATATGATGTTATAAAGTTATTATTTACCGGTAGCAAAATTTTATGCAGATTCTATTCATTGCACTGTTCATTGAATAAATAATTTTTCCTCTTTAAATATTTTTCAGAGGTGTGATTTTGTTTGCCATGGTGAATGGAAAACTTCCATTTAATGACAACAATTTGAAGACCTTGTTGGAACAGACAAGACAAAAGCTGGAATTCAAACCATGGATAACACACGGTGAGTACCACACTAGCTCCTTATGCATTCCTGCGCATTTTTTAAATACTTCCATAATTTATCCTGAGATTATTTGTAATACAGTGAAACTTGTGGAATATTACTGATATAAATATATACATTTCAAACGGTCAAAATGAAAATAATCTCTTCCTTTTGATGTGAATGTCATTTATTTTTATCATTCAAAGTAAAAATGTTGACCCCAGAGAATGCATGGATACTAATTTACCTTGGTGTGGAATATGCAGATATCATTGAAAGTGGAACAGGGCTTTTGTTTCTACAGAGGCTTTTATTGTTTCAAATCTGACAAAAGTGACCTCTATAAAGAGGTGACCATACTGTTGAGGGTGAATAGTGAGAGATTTGCTAGAGACCATCAACCCACATGGAATCAATGAACCGTATTAGGACTTGTTCACTCATTTTCTGTTTATTAGCCATCCTTCTATTTACTTAAAGTTGCCCTTATTGTACTCTTCAAACCTGTCCAACATTGATAAAGTCAACTTTTACTGAGATATTTATATTGTTTGCACCACCATCACGTCAAAACAGAAAGCCACTGTACCAAAACATTGCTTATCCTAATTGTCACTAACATTGAGTTCATTGACCTCCTTCCAGACTGCCAGGAGCTGGTTCGTAAATTACTCAGGGTTAAGCCATTATCCAGGCTAAAAATAAATGATATTCTACGTCACTCTTGGATGACCAGAGGTAGACCTAAGAGTCCAAGATTACAGGTCAGTATATGCACATACAATTTACAATATCCATCTTTGAGTATATCCACTCAGAGACAAGTCTGTGTGTACATATACCTCCATCACTGAAACACCAAACAGTTACAGCTGGATTCATGGAAACAACTTTAACAAACAAATATAACGTCTTTTGGAAAAATTTGTTCACTGATGAAAATAGTAAACTAAGAACGTACGCAAAAATAAAACATCTTTAGATTAGAACCCTACTTAACACAGTTACAAGGTGAGAAAAGAAAATTACTCACCAAACTTCACATTAGCAATCATGATCTAGCAATTGAAAAAGGGAGACACACTGTTCCAAAAACCGCAATTACTGAAAGACAATGCAATCAGTGTAACACTTACAATATTGAAGATGAAATGCACTTTTGGTTTGTCTTGAAATGAAAAGCACTGTAAACTGACTTGTGATAAATTATTCCTAACCAGTATACACAGTTGAATTATGCAGTTTTACTTCTGTTCATCAGACACTTTTCCATGTTAAAAGGTGCAAATTAGTGCAAGATTTAGAACTTTTGTCCTGAGAGCAATTGCTTCACGTAATTCCTGTCAGTGATAACAATAATTTGTCAGTTGAACTAACTGTGTACACAAAACTATCTGGCACAGAACTATATTTTTGCTGGAGGAAGTTTTGCAGATGTGAATTTTGTATACGTATACAAGCATTACTCCCACTGTCTATGACAGACTACTTTAAAAGTTGATATTGAAAATATAACTACACACAAGTGGAGTCTGACATCACATATTCAGTGTTTATCTTCCAAAAACTTCATTTTTACCTTTTCCATCGACAGAAGCTGTTGAAATTCACAGAGGCATGTCGTATTTCACCGGAAGATATGAGTATAGAGGACATTGAAGATAACATGGAGGATTTCCAGTCCGATCACAACGACTTGATTTCAAGAAAAACACCATCTTTAAGAATGTACAAAGCACCAGGAACTGGTAGGAAAATTGCTCTATCTCCAGTGAGATGTGATAGGAAAACAAAGTGACACAACCAACTGACAAGTCCATTTCAACTTTAGAATATATGATTCCCATGACAAATGTGCAGTATTACTTGATACAAGAGCATTGAAAGGATTGATGTGCAAAGGTTACATGAAGTGCTATTGTAGATGATTTCCATAGAAAGTCAAGGGCATTTTGCCATTGCTATAATTCTACAAAACAACAAAGCTCAGTGTAAACTGATATGAATTTCTAGAATGGTAAGAGTTCAAACAATATGCAGAGACACACAACAGTAATTTGATTGACAAGGAAGAAACGGAGTACAATTTATCACTGTCTAGATTGAACAACTTAACTGTCTGTAGATTTTTGTTCAAGATATGGAGTACAGGGATATTATCTTTGTAATCATGCCAAAATGACTCTTACATCAATGTATTTTATTAGAAAATCATGTGAAACTAGCAACTTTAACTCGTTTTAGCAATGTGCAAAAAGCACTGTACAGGTAGTCATATGTACTGGCTGCATTGCAAGTTATAGAGCTATCACAGTCCCTGGCTTTTGTTCAGTATTGTATTGTACAATTCTTTTTCGTTCCTGCTGTTTCTGTTCCTGGGTTCCAATCATGGTGTAAAGTGATGGTGTTCACAACAATATACAGCCCACTAATTTCTAGTACAAAATCTACCAACTGCCATATGAAGAACTAATTTTGAATCCAGAAACTTTGCATTTTCTTTTCAACAGATGTGTAAGAATGAAAGAAAAAATGAATAAAAAAAAGATATCTTTTTTATTCAGTCAAACAGGTCAATACTGCTGCACATTGTCAAGACCTAGTGCTGAATGGTGAAAATGCACTCAGATATAGTAAGTCCAAGTCAACTCAAGAGGGCGCTGTTCCATCAGATAGCAATACCACTGACACATTGAAAAAGAAAACTCAACCAAAGCAGAACCAAGGTACACATTGTCTAAACTACTTCAACAAAAGAAAAAAGTGCTAATGAAGTTCGAGACAGGAAAATACTTGATGTCAAAGCAGCTGGTGAGAGCTTGACTGCAAAGAGTGTTTATAGCAAACACACAAAGGGACACTACCAGGGTCACAGAACAATGCTAAGGAACAAAAAAAGAGAAAAGACGACGAGAAATGCGACGGAAATTACTTGGTATCCCCATGTTGTATGGAGATTACAAAGACTACCTGAAACCTAAACAGTATGAAAAAGCAGCAATGTCACTGGGACCATTGCATGGACTTGGAGCTATGTCTCAGCGGGGAAACCTCAGCCATGCAGAAGCCCGTGTTGGTTTACCAAACATTGGTACTGGAGTACCTCTCCCAGCGTTGCCACCAGCTTTGAAGGAGAAATTCAAAGAAGAGCCAGTCACCATGTCGTTCAGGTACAAATATTCAAAAGAAAAGAAACAGGATGAGTCGAAGGATCCACCAAGCAAGTCACAACAGAAGATGAAGAATGCAAACAGGAAAAGCCAATCTCAACAAGATAGCTTCATGAGACGTCGAGCTAAACAAGCTCTGGAAAACCACTGCAAAAGCTTGACTGAAAATTCTTTGACATACACTCATAGGAAAGCAAAAAACAATGAAGATACTGAAGTGAAAAGCCCTTACCAAGCTAAGGACAGTCGCTATCTTTCACCATACATGGCAACACCAACAAAATTCAAACCACAAAAGTTTCCAAGTCTTCAGCACAAACCAGCAAAGGTTGTGGTCAACTAGTTTTCATATTTACCACTGCAATCATGGAAGTTGATAACTTAAAACAAACCTCATCTTGTCAAAAAGAAGATGATGGGAAAGTGATGACATGCTGCATAAATGGACATGTTACTGTGATATGAGAAGTCAGATATTTGAGGACACTGACTTCTGCAAGACTTTGTGTTTGGTATTTATTTGTAGCTACAACAATCTCATCAATATTCTATCTTGTATAATTTTGATGAAAATGCAGGCTTGTAAATGCAGAACACACTGGGAAATTTGTCTGTTCTTTTGTAATAAAGGAATGTTCTTTTCTGAAAATTACTGCAAGTCTTTTAGCATTAACTTTTTCAGCTTTTCTAGACAGCTAGCATGGATGCAGGGCTTAACCCTTTGAGCCTGAAATTCAATTTTTGTAACCTCTATAAAATATATAGCCCAAACAATTTTTCAGGTCCAAACATTTTTTTCAAATTTTTCTCAAAATTTTGATCAAAAAGTGTAGCCTATGAAAAATGCTACTCATTTGGTCCAAATTATTAAAAGAATTATAGAAAAATCCTAAACAGTGGTAAAATATTGCATAAAATTTTTGGTGTGAAAATGTGATGTATTGACAGAACATCAATCACATATACCCAGACAAAGAGATGAAATGTAGAAATGCTACATACATTCAATTTATTACATATTGCATGCTTTTACAGGGAAAAATAACTGAAATTTTATAAAATGGCATGTTATGTGTATCAAGTAAATCCACAGCAGGAATATGCATGTTCAATGGGACAAGTTACAAACTTGTAACATTATTTTACTCATCAGTGGTAAGAAATTTGTATTCTACTGAGCTGACCAAAATATTAATTGATGTGTTTTGGTGCTGTTCACATGTATTACAGTAAAACCTGTCCCTGCCAACATTCATGTGAGCTACGAAGTATAGACACTGAGTCTCTTCAAATAGGTCTTACTGTAAATGTTCTGTGATTTCTGGCATATGCCATAAATTTTGTCATCAAAGCCTTTTTTCCACAAAATAAAAGAGAGTAGAGTTATGACACTTAACAGTCTCTATTCTGCAGAGTCAAGTATATGCCAAATCTTATCTGTAACCACATAATGGTTATTTTGCACAGGTCTTTGGTTTTGGCGACTTAAAAAGAGGATTTTACCACAAAATTGACAGCCATTTACAATTAAATTTAATATCAGCTCTGCTTAAAACTGCATGTTGGTCTGAATTGTGATTTTTTTGTCCTCATAAAGTCTCCTGCCCTTCAAATGGGTAAACATCATACAGTATGGAAAATACTTTTTTATAGGAAGAATGGGATGACATGTACTTTGGGAATATTAATAAAATAACAGGAATCTATATGAATTTATTGTATGTTTGCTTCTGTTGAAAAGACAAAGGTTTAAACTAAAATGTCCATTCTTGCCATCAAATTGGGTATGAACTGAAATCAGACTCTTGATGTTAAAAATTGATGACAATCTTTAGTCATCAAGTCTGTCAGATTCTCATTATATTCTAACAGCAGCTCAAATTCTGAAAGTGAATATCAGAGAGGGCATCTTTTTCCAAGATCTTCCAAAATATTCAGCTAATGTTTGGTCTTATCACTCATACTGTTACCAAGAACTGAAATTTCCAAATCCTCCAGAACTCTTTGCTTTCTTTTTTGATGTGTATGACGATGTGGATTCCTCTTCCGTTAATCTCTTGGATGTGCTGAAACAAAAACAACAAGTAAAATTTTGTATCATTTAATAATAACACTGCATGTACAAGCAACAAAACAACACTTTATAGAGACAAGTGAAATTACAGAGATCATCTTTGAGATAGACAAACATAGCAACGATAACAAGTTTGCATCCCTTCAACCCTTATTGCAAATATGTATGGATCCAGACATATCATTTAAACAACCACTGAATTTAATGTATGGATCCAGACATATTTTGAGACAGTAAGAACAGTCCGGGTCATTTCCAAAATTGGCGACTCATTATGATAACGTATTCCGACTATAAGCCAATTATTGACCAGATTAAATCATTAATAAAGTAGAGGTCATGTCAGGGTCACTAATCACTTGCCAAGAGTGAGTGGGATTTTTGTCCGCTTATTAAGCCTCTGTCTTATGAAGTTCAACAAATTTTAACTGTCAACATGATCTACATGTTCTGCGCAAGATCATAGCCACCAACGAGTCCGGTAATGGAACAAGCGACCTAGCGGCCGATATAGCTCCGCTGTGTTTATGTAGAGAATAACTATTTTTGACACATGTTGATGAAGAAGGTGGAAATCTTTGATAGCTCAATGCAGTGGCCAGAAAAAGTGGCTAAAATAGCTGCAAAAATACACAATTGAAGATTTCATCATACTTTGAATATATCACATCGGATCATCCCTAAGAACATGTCAACCAAAGCTATCTGATGAGTAGTTTTTTGAGAATAAAATTTTCTGACCAAAAATGGCAACAATTGCCCCAAAAATAAAAATTGCAGATTTCATCATCATTTCAATAAATATCATTTAGTTAATCTATAGAAACCTGTATACCAAATTTCAAAGCTATCAGATGAGTAGTTTTGGAAATACATATTTTTTGACCAAAAATGGCAAAATTGCCCCCAAATTACAAAATTGCAGATTTCATCATAATTCAATAAATATCATTAAAGTGATCTGTAGGAACTTGTATACCAAATTGCAAAGCTATCAGATGAGTAGTTTTGGAAATACACATTTTTTGACCAAAAACGGAAAAATTGCCCCAAAAGTGCAAAATTGCAGATTTCATCATAATTTCAATAAATATCATTTAGTTCATCGTAGGAACCTGTATACCAAATTTCAAAGCTATCAAATGAGTAGTTTTGGAAATACACATTTTTTAACCAAAAACGGCAAAAATTGCCCCAAAAATACAAAATTACAGATTTCACAATAATTTCAATATATATTACTTAGCTCATCTGTAGAAACCTGTATACCAAATTTCAAAACTATCAGACCAGCACCTTTTGAGAAATACATTTTTTGACCAAAAATGGCAAAAATTGCCTTAAAAATGCAAATTTGCATATTTCTGCACAATTTGAACAATCTGAAATAGATCATCCCTAAGGACATATGTACCAAATATCAAAGCTATCTGACTGGTAGTTTTGAAGAAGAAGATTTTTAAAGATTTTTTTTACCAAAAATGACAAAAATTGCCTTAAAAAATACAAATATGCAAATTTCACCAAGATTTGAACAAATCTAAATGAGGTCACCCTAAGTAAACTGCATATTAAATTTCAAAGAAATCGGACAAGCGGTTTCAGAGAAGAAGATTTTTTTACCAAAAACAGCAAAAAATGCCCCAAAAATACAAATATGCAAATTTCACCACGATTTGAACAAACTTAAGTGAGGTCACCCCAGTGAACTGCCTATAAAATTTCAAAGCAATTGGACTTGCGGTTTCAGAGGAGAAGGCAATTGTTGACGGACGACGACGACGACGACGGACGTCGTCGGACGACGACGGACGACGACGGACAACGACGGAAAATCAACCTATTTGATAAGCTCCGCGTCGCTGACAGCGGAGCTAAAAACACAGTCGAGATATTTCCCATTCATTTCTACCGCCAGTTTATCGATTTCTCTCGAGTACCAAAAATAATGTTGTAGATAATCGTCATCTCTATTAGAAATACTCTTTTCAAGGTTATTTGTATAGGTACGCATATGGCATTTCACTAACAGTAAGAGCAATGTCAGAGCTTTAAAATGATACCTAAGTTGTGGTTGTCTGACTCAGACTAAAAATAGTATGTGATTTTGAAAATGTATGTTGACAGAGTGGCCACACAACTGTTTGAGATTATGACAGAATACGGTGCGATTAATTGTTATTTCACAAACTAAATCCGTATTCCTATGAAATGTGCAACGCAAAGAGTGTTGGCAAAACCCCTCTTTCACAACTGACAATATTTTTTACACAGATCTACGACAATACACGAAAAAGTATTGTGAATGGTGCATGGGGGAGTTATAGCAAGATTGATTTCAACACACTATGGCGTACGTAACCATGGACACATCTTAAGGTTGCCAGGAAATACAATTTTTACTAATGGTGCACTGGTCGCTGATTGGCGAATGATAGGAAAAACATAATATGGTATAGCATCGCCAATTTTGGAAATGACCTGGACTGAAGAAGTTTAAGGCCAGTCATATGGGGAAATGACTAGCAAAACAGCCAGTCATTTGATGAAGTTGTAAACAGTTTGGTGATTAACTTTGCTGATAGCATGGCCACTGTAAAACTGGCCGTTGGGCTCCCCTGTTGCTAGAGAGGGTTGTAAATGAGAGATTACAATGGTTCTACTCCGGAATAAAAAGGACGCGATGCGTACGCCGTTCTACATACTCAGTACGCCAAAATAATCACGTGATGCCGGTACAAACAAACCCACATGTGTACTGAACGCGTATGGAAATACACGTACGTCTGTGTGCGTTTGCGCACATGGCTTTATTGTACCGTGGTCGATTCGAATTCCGGGTTTGGCCTATTGGCATCCGTGTTCAAGATTGAGATAATATTACCATGCATAACACCAGTCAATATACAACCGTCTTGTCAAGACAATACACGATAAGCAGAGGGAAAAAGTAGTGTTATTGTAACTTACAGACTATTGTCTGTAGACCAAAATTATTTTTCTTGAACATAGTTTTCGCCTTATCACGGTGTCTCTTTAGGTTTACAAAAAACAGTGCAGCTGATTTCAATTCCCTGAGATACACTGTCTGCATTGAATACATGATTCTATAACACTAACAGCAGTGATCCAATAAAAGAGGGATTGCTTCAAATAAACTAATTATTGAGTACTGGCTGTAATGTATGGAAGTGGTATCTTGGACATTTCAACAGGGGAGCTCCAATTTCAGTTTTACAGTGCCCATGCTGTCAGCAAAGTTAATCACCAAACTGTTTACAATTTCATCAAATGACTGGCTGTTTTGCTAGTCATTTCGCCATGAGTGGCCTTAGTCTTCTTACTCTCTCAGAGTAAACAACCAAAATGAACCAACATATGATTGTAAACATAGGGCCAAAGTCCCTGAAGCTACTATAGACATGGATACAAAATTAAGTATTTCCTGACTGTATGAAATTATCTCACTAAGGTCATCCTAGGGACATTTTAACTTTCAAATTAACATTGTAAGTAAGTTCTGTTGAATAAGTTGAGACTGTACGTACTCAGAGAAAGCACACTGAAGAGACAAATGTTTGAAACTTAAGAAGTTCAAGGTCATCAAAAGCATTATAAGGAATCATGTTACACTTTCATTGCACTGTTTACACAGATTGCATAATTGCTATAAATAGCACATGAGGAATCTTACAGCCCAGCTTTACCATAAAAACCCTATCACTTTGACCACTCTTTTAATTGACCACTCTATTTTTTTCCTCAAAAAGTAATCTTATTTTATCCTTACCAAGTCAACCATAAATGGAAATTAGAACTTTCTCTATCTCTATTTATTTGACCACCCTATCATGACAAACTATTATGAGCAATTTCTTTTCGATAACATAAATGGTGGTTCAGAATATATCAAAGTTGGGATTCAGGAAAGTTGCCTTTACAGTTTTAATCCTCAATTCACGATGAACTGTAAAAAAAAGTTGAACTTTCTGATAATTCCACACTAAAATTATTTTGGCTTTGACGATTTCCTAATTAATTCAATTATTTAAAATCATATTAATTATTTTTTTTCTGGGTGAATTGATAGGGTTTATACAGTACAAGAATTACATACAATGTAAGTCAAACTTTGACCAAAAATGACAAAAAAAATTCCTTAAAAATACAAATTTGCATATTTCATCACAATTTGGACAAATCTAAGTTGGGTTATCCTAGGGACCTGTATACCAAATAACAAAGCTGTCTGACCAGCGGTTATGAAGAAGAAGATTTTTTACCAAAACACCTTTTTGGCATTAATTTGCCTATTTTCAACAATATCAAAAAATTAAAAAAAATAGTTTCTCAAAATCATATTTTTCATCTACACAACAAATATCAAATCAGTAAGTACTGCGGTTCTCAAGATATTTGAGTGGACGGACGCCTCACAAACGGACATACATACATACATACATACATACATACATACATACATACATACATACATACATACAGACTGACGACGGACGCCGGACGGATACCCATCCCAATAGCTTCTATAGACTATAGTCTATAGTAGCTAAAAAGGGAAATGTGATTATGATATTTCACGCTCAAACACAAATAACATCACACAGATTGCTTACTTTCATAAAAGTTGTGATGGGGCAATTATTTTACAATATTTAAAAATAGTGGCAATGTCACTGTTCGCTCCCATATAGTTATCAAAACAAGCCAACAATTGTATGTAACATACACAGACTGGCACAGAGTGATGACATTGGCCCTCAAGTGTGCCTTGGCCCATGGAGAGTGATAAAGATATAAGAAACAGCTGAATGTAATGATAAAATAGTTAAATATAGGTGAGCAGGCACTCAGGGTGAATTTGTTACAGCAATTTGATTAGTTTCTTTTCCTTTTCTACTTCTGTGATAATTTTTAAGACAATCAATCTGCAAGGCAGTTTATGTATTGACAAATATGTTATCTTTTACAAGCACACAGCAAACTGTACTTGATTTTTCATTTACAATATTTAACATAGACCGAAATACATACATGTAACATGCAACCAATGTTTACATTTTGCCCACACACCAGATACATGGAGAGATTTCAACAAACAATCATTAACTCAGAAACCCTACAGGGAAAAGTAAACATTGTTTTCTTCCAGAACAACTGGTGCATCCACATCTGGAACAACTTACAAACTTAACCAATTACACAAGGATGATGACACAAGAGATAAAGTTATATACTGCATGGTTAATTGCCCGCAAAATTACATCAGGGTGGACCATTTGATAAAGGGGGTGTCTGGAAGATTGATGAGGTACGTTATCTTTTTATCCGATCCATTGTACATTCTTTTCCCCCTTCTCCACCTTTTCTTTTTGTCAAACCTTCTCTGGCTGATTTTTTTATTGACATTTGTTTGGATTTTTTTCAAAATCTGCCAGGAACCCCCCCCCCCCCCCAAGATATCAAATGGTCCATCTCTTTGTATTAACCATCTTTGCATGAGATATACAATGACCAGATGACAGGAAGTGTGTTAACTATTTACAACCTTGATACTCTTAAACATTGAACAAATTTGGAATATATTTGTTTGAAACCAAACCTGCTAAAGTCACCTCAGCTATGTTTTCTAATGATTTTTTTACCTCATTTTAACACCAAATACAGTTAACCATATCAATGCTTACTAAATCACCACATTCTATACTCTTAGTTCCAGTCGGTATAAAATTACCGAAAGACAATCTTGAAAATACAAAATGAAAGATATCCCTGTAAAATTGACAGTTTCGCAAAGTTGCCCCAAAAATTCAAAATTCCAGATTTCAACCTAATTTCAATATATCATATTAACATAAATCCTAGGAACCCGTTTACTAAATATCAAAGCAATCAGACTGGTAAATTTTGAGAAACAAATTTTTTGACCAAAAATGACAAAATTGCCCCAAAATACAAAATAGCAGATTTCATCCTAATTTCAATATATCTTATTAACATAAACCCTAGGAACCTGTACACTAAATATCAAAGCTACCAGATCAGTAGTTTTAGGAGAAAAAAATTTTTGACCAAAAAAGGCGAAAATTGCCCCCAAAATAAAAAAAATTGCCAGTTTCAACCTAACTTCAATACATTATATTGAGATAAATCTTAGATACCTGTATACCAAATATCAAAGCTATCAGATCAGTACTTTTTGGATAAAAAAAAATTTTGACCAAAAATTGGGAAAAATGCCCTAAAATTATAAATATGATAATATCAACACAATTTGTACAAACTAGACTGAGGTCATCCTGAGGAACATGAATATTAACTTTCAGAGCGATCAGACGAGCGATTTCAGAGAACATGATTTTTTGACTAAAAATGAAAAAAATACCCTAAAAATACAAACATGCAAATTTCACCCTAATTTGTGCACACATAATTTAGGATACCTAAACAAATCTGCATACTAAGTTTCAACCCAATCTGACCAATGCTTACTGAGTTTTAGCCATTTGCAGGATTTTTCTTTTTTCCCCCTCATTTGCATATTTTTGGCACTGACATGTTCATTTGAACAAATTCACATCTCCACCCCTAGGTGCACCTGTACACCAAATACTAAGACGGCAGCCATTGCGGTTTAGGAGTTTTTGATCTGGACGGACTAACAGACATACATACATACTTACATACATACACACAGACGCCATTTTGCCACCTTATAAGAATACCTCCCATTTGCATATATACATATGCATATATGGGAGCTAAAAAATATTAAATTTACAGTACTAGGAAAACTACTGTTTTTATAATGTATTCTAGCTATAATCTTATCTAATATGTTGTTTTGCATGGAGATACAAAAGAGTTCTTATACAGCTAAATTTGTGTCCAAGATGGAAACACAAACACTGCACATTGACAGACATGTATGTGGTTGGGCAGAAGATGTGTAATCACAAGGTACTCCAGCCACAGAACAGTGTTGACACAACAAGCTTTGGCTGATTATTTTAAACCTTTCTTTCTCAAAGGAAATAAAATACGCATAAAATATGTTAATTATTACTGGCTACTGTTCATTGTCATTATTACTAATTAATTAAAATGTATTCTATGATGGTATTATACCTTGGCGTGGGTGAGATGTACTTGCCAACACCAGATCTGTAGGTTTTCGGAGCCTCTTCTGTCTTTAGTACAACTGATGTTGCTTTCATTTCTGCTTCCTTCTTTTCCTTGGCATCCTTTTCTCTCTGTATCCTGAGCTGAAAATTCAAGGAAAGATTCAAAATTTAAAATATAATTGCTGGTTATGTTGATTCACATAGTAAAAGTAGATGTACTGCTTAAAATTCTAATATACATGTAATTGATATTGTGAATATAATTCAGTGTGCACATCATATTATTCATTAACAGCTTGAGTCCATTGTAGATTTGCAACTTGCTACACTAAATGTGGCAGTTGCCCTGTAATTTTCAAAATTGAGTTTTTACATTTTGAGATGAGATGACTTCCAAAGTGTCATTACTTACACAGGATTAAAAATACTTAAATATATTATACCACTGATACAACAACATCTGTATATGTGGTACAAAGTCATCATCAAATTTCACCAGAGTTTTGGTGTAACACTGAAAGAAGCTATACGCATAAGAACTAAAACTGAGAGTAAATGCTACATATGATTTACCTTTTCATCTGCTTCCTCAAAGGGATTGACAAATACTTTGATTGTTTCTATGGTAATGTCATCCTTGGGTCTGTCCTTTTTATCAGTCTGCACAGCTTCCATTGCATTCAGTACCTCTAAACCTCCAACAACTCTGAATGAAATCAAGTGAAGAAATCAGATGTTTATTATCTATGTTTAACAATGCATTTGAATTAGGGCCCTACCACAAACCAGACTGGGACAAGGGCTTATAATCATACAAGCTCCTTACAATGTAATCATATTTGTCAACTCATGTTTGCACCGTGTCTCATCTGTACATACACATTCCAACCATGCTTTCCACACTGCTCCAACAATTATATACCACTGCGTCTGATATTGTATTGTCACTGGTAGACAAAACTTTTACCCATCAGGCCCGACTTGACACACACAGCATCCCTCCCATGTGACAATTTTTTGACCAATCCCTGTGACTGCGGTGAGTGGTGACTAATGCTCTCCACTTCATTCAAGGTTATATGAAAGGTGAAAAAGTAAACAATTCAGCTAGAAATGTTTACATAAAATAATGGAAGTACATCATTCACATGTCATTAGTCTGAAAGGTGTGTGAGATCACAACACTGCAACCACAGCTGAATACATTCTTACATATGGGATTTCAGACATTGGGAGAGGGGGGAGAGGGGGCAGCTACTCTGCCTAGATAATTACAAGACGGTTGATTCTAAAATAAATTGTACATAAATGTCTGAACAACCAGCAAAATAGACACCGCTACATAACAATTAATTCAAACTGACTTGAAGAGCTCATGCAAGCAAACAGGATAATAGGGATAGTGGTACCACTAAGACACACAACAGGACATGATATACAACACTTCCATACATTTGCCATCTGAAAATACATGTATATACATTTTTCTCATACATTGGACTTTGCAGGGTTTATCAATCAGGCAGAATATTGATCAAAGTACTTACACATTACTTTTGCATACACAAATAACAGAATTTATAGCATTAATTATCAGGGGTAATAAAATGCTGGTTAGATATTAATGTTTGCCATCACCAAATTCTTGGGGAAAAATAAGCTGAAGAACTGGCATCAAATGTAAGAGAGTGAGTTATGGTAGGAATGGCTGAAAGGAAGACGCCAGGCTATTGTTTAATTGGAAAGGAATAAATCAGACTGAGAATTTCACTCTTTACAAATGCTACACTCACCTGCCAAAGACTGAATGTTTGTTATCCAAATGTCTGCATGATCTGTATGTGATAAAACTGAAGAAAAAACACCACACAGTAATGTTAGGCTTGATTCACCAGTTTACAAGTCTACAGTTTGTTATCAGAGACTGCAAAACGAATTGAACAATGTGTTTACACGGAGATTTACTGGTCTATTACTGTACAACACAAATCAATAGTTGTCTGGGTGAAACCATCATAGATATTAAGGAATCCCCTATGACCTTTTGATGGTGAAAATATTTGCATGACAATGGACTGAAGGGTCAAGATTTAAATGACAATTGCAATGGAATATTTTTCTTCTTTAAATGACTATTGGCTATTGTTATCTAAAGGGTAAAAGATCGCTAATCAAATTTAATGCTTCACTGCCTCTGTCACTTTACTTTCAAGTTGATTTTTTATGGGATGTATTTATACAAACATGTTCCCATTACCTTTCTGCAGCAGAAATTGGGGCAGCTGTTTTTCGCAAATGCTTGTTATACCTAAAACCATGCATTAACTGCAAATTAGTGATGTTGTCATCTCCAACAAGGAAATTTATGACCAGCCTTGTATATTGATCAATATATATTGCTACTAAGTAGCATTATGCAGGGCTGTATCTAGGCAACACAGGCGACAATGTCAGCATGTTCTATATTACTGAACATGTACAAATCATCAAATACAGCAAAAAAGAAAGATCTGCATGTTGAATATTTGGATCATTCTTTTTGCTGTCCGTGGCCAGATTGGCTTCCATAGGGGTCAGGGGTTAACACGATGAACAGGTCAAACTCTTGGGCAGTCTGCGGTGTACAGTCAAATAAATCAATCTTGAAATCGTAACATCTTGAAGGTTGAAACACGATTCTTCCAACTGCTTCATAGAATAACAGTACAATGGCAATTTCATCAGATATCACATTTCAATTTGGCCCAAAAATAATACACTAGATTGATATACCTTGTAGCATAGCCATAGCAACAACTATGGTCAACCATATAGGATATATCAGTAGTCTTGATACATACCCGGCATTATTATATATAATCATCGAGAACAATATATTGTTGCATGCACTAAGATGCCATAGGGAATGGGTGTTCTGTTACATTGACTGTTTCCAGGCACCCTAAGCACAGTGCACTCTATGCATGCCTCTGTGTCTTCATTTTTGAAACTTTCAGTTTCAAGGGACCCAGTGGACGATTGCCAGAATGTGTATTATGCTGTGTATATGGAGTTGCACTGGCTACTAGGAGCAAGTCAAGGATAGTGTTCCATACTTAATCCACAAATCAGCAGAAATATTGTGACATTTCATGGAAATGGTCACTACTTGGCCATTTCATGTCCCAGTCATAAATGTAAGAAGTGTAGTGATCAGGTTATTAAAAACACTGCAAAGGATTCACTTGGATATGAGCACTGTGCATCACCCTATGCCAATCAGGTGATACGCTGTGATAACATCCTTATCATCTTTGATGGTATTTCTGTAACAATCTTATGTTATACAGATCTGTTTACGGAACCAACATACACACACACAGATTCATGTATTCATTCACACAACTATTTCATTGCTAGCAATTTTCAAGTCACTTATATGCCGTTCATACACAGGCCATTGAAACGCCTCTGAAACGGTTCTGGGCCAATACTGACACAGAAAGTCATGTGTGGACACTCTGAAGTGGTTCTGAAGCGTTTCAGATTTGAGACGGTTTAGTCGGCCCGACCAGAGCCGTTGTAGGGATTAACTCTATCCGCAAATCGCTGTGTGGACAGACTGAGCCGCTTCAGAAGCGTTTCAAACGCCCTCACGCGACAGGTATTTGTAACATAAAACAAACAACAACCAACATACAATATTCACTTTCGCCATGGCTGCCGAACACAGTACTACATCTCGCGGTATACTGGTCCGACGAAGAGATAAGCTTGCTACCAAAAACCCTATCAATTCGACCAGAAAAAAATAATTACGATTTGAAAAACGTCGAATTAATAGGAAATTAAAACTGCCGAAATAATTTAGTGGTCGAATTTAATTTGGAACGACGAGGATGAAATTTAAGCGAGACATGTTTGCCAAGTTGAGACTGCTTCAAAGCATGGACTGTGAAATTTTGTGAGGTCGACAAATTAGGTAACAAAAAAACCTCAAACGCATGTTGATGTCACATCAAAATCAAAGTGGCCGCGATTACAGACGGAACAATCTGTGACACTGCCACCGGCCGCTCGACGGACGACACGTAAGTTGACATCGTGTGCCAGCCCTTGGAAATATATTGTAACTCCTTGACAGGCAGATGAGATAGTCTTATGGCGTTTGATGCATTGAAAGTTTGTAAAAATAATAAAAAATGACATCACCCATCATAAGAAACGTGGTGTTGAAGATAATAGTTTTTAAGAGAAGACTATGATGACCATATTTCTGTAAGTATTATCTAACTTTAGAAAACCAACATCTGAAGATTTACTTCAACCAACACTTTTGGATTTGTTCTACTCTTTATTATAAGATTAGTCGAATTTCTGGAAAGTAGGTGTACATTTTCGATGTCTGTGTATCGTCTAAACTGAAGTCAAATCCGAAAGAGTATAATCAGTTCGCGACAGCGTAAACCTCTCTCTCTCTCCCTCTCTTCTCCGGCATTTCAATGTTTTATATTGTCGACATTTAAATATATCAGTCTGAAGTTTCAGGTCACTGCTCAATGCAAGTAGTTGATGTCAATTTTTCCGTATCGGGCATGGTCTCTATCGTCACTTTAATCGTTAGTGTTTTCCTGTTATATTCTATATCAAACTCAAAACACAACGTGAACAACGCTGTATGTTGCATCTTTCGTATCGAAAACCGGTAAAGTTCATAACTGGTGACATGTCACGGCCTGGAGAAAGTTCATCACCATCGATCGAATGTCCGTGGCGCTTTTGCTTCCAAATAGACATATTGAAATGCACAGGAAACTTCGCGGTATGGCAATTATATGAATTTTACCTTGAAGAAAGTCTGTAACTTTAAACTGGCCATACAACCAACAATAAACATGGCGGAGCAATGATACCGATTTCAGAGACTTCGATTTTTTTTTCATTGCGACCTCGACCACTGGTGAGAGCGAGTCGTCTAATTTTTTCCCACTGGCTATTTGGTTTTCAATTGCCATCATGTGCTAAGTTAAAGCTAAAAACAAGACGGGCGTTCTCTGTAAATCAATAAGCCTTTTAAATATGAAAAAATCGGACATCTGAACCTCAACACGCAGCTTGAAAGTTGTTCTCTGAATCAGGACAGGGACATCGGTGAGGCCTGATTTCACGTAGTAGCTATGGAAACCGACGGCTCTTTCGTTGTAAGAAACCGTGCGATGTATGCTCCCTTGGTCCGTGGAATTTCGCTGTATCGCCTCTACAGACTACACCGTCTATTACCTAACCATGCTAATAAACAATCACACGATAGTTCAGTAACATATATTTTCATTAATCTACCGATCATCGACCGTCGAACACTTCGAAAACAATGGTCGCGGTCACGGATTCAAAGACGTTCACAAGAAGAAACTATCAATAAGTGGCGCGCAGAATTATTTTTACTGGTTTTGAGAACTTCTAAAATAACTTGTAATCTGCATATCTTCGCACATCGAACCGATATTGTATACCTATGACCGTCAAAGTTTATGTCTTTCACTGTAGAGTTCTTTTCATCCAAAACACATATCCAGAAGAGTTCCACAGAATGGTCAAATGAAAGGATAATTGCTTCAAACGAATGAAATTGCACGAAAGAATGAAAATCAACAGCACAGCCTGGACGTGATTTAAAACAATAGCGCTTGTGGATAGGACTATTCTATTTGAGTAAAAAGTGCCGTTTTTCTCGCAATTTTAGCAACTGTAACGACCCTTTATTCTTTAATACCTTTCCATAAGTTTAGGGCTTATACACACAGTGTACACTGATGTACAGAACTTTAAAAAGTATTCTGCAGGGAACGAGCAGGGGTTTACACTCTAATGGGCGCAGTAAAACAATGGTCACGTCCATAGGTTCAAGGCCGTTCACGGGGAGACACGATGGCAAATAGTGCAGTGTCGTAAAATTGCTTGGACTAGTTTTAAGAATGGTACAATATCTGACCATCGGTGTACCGCTACCTGTGAATCGAAACGACAAGTGTAGACCTATGGCTTCGAAATTTTATGGGAGAGACACCACGACTGAGGCCGACAGTAGCACAACAAACTACCATGTTTAATATAGACATCTCTGTAGGTGATTCTGGTTTCTCAAACGAATCAAAAGTCCGACATTGACAAAATTGACATAAAATAAGTCCGAAAAGTTATGTTTTATTCATTGTCAACCAACTGATTCATCTCCTTTGATATCCCCTAAGCTACATGTAAACAGTCCGGAAAGACTGACATCGATGTCTCCCGGGCCCCAGTTTCTTCACCGTTTTGCAAAATATCTCATCAACCGGACGCATGGGCAACGTGTTTGTACGTTGGTCAAAATTAATGACAGTATAGGTCAGGATGTAACATCGGTCAAAGTAATATTGAATATGGAAGACGAAAATGCTTTCATCGATTGACAAAAATGAGAAGGAACGAGTCAGTAAATATCGAACCATAAAGGGGAGATCGAGACTGCCATCCCCCATGATTAATCAACTGGGAACAAAATATATATTTCGATCAACAGACTTATACAACCAGAGACAGCATTTTATTCAGCTTTAAAATAAGTCACCGCCTTTCCTATAATAACACCCCTTTTGCGTTTCGATCTACTCTGCTCTGTCCCCGATCGGTATGGCCGTCTGGGTTTCGCATGCCATACTGACTGATACATGGTTATTTCTTCACATATTTTTTCATCGTTTGGCATAAAATACAGCATCTCTTTTGGTGCACAAGGCAAATCAACGTTTAGAAGGAAAGTCACAGGAGGTTAGGATATTATATACCGTAGGTGAAATTAGAATGGAATATTGAAGATGAAAAGACTTTTATCGGTCGACAAAAAATACCGTAGGCCTAAACCGAGAATTGAGATTGCCTATTATTTATTAATTGGGAACAATATATACTCGATTGAGTCATTAAGTTTGTGTTTGATTCGTTTCAAAAATGTGTTCCTACATTCTTATCCGACTGTTTGTGTTAATAAAACTGTTTGTTTCGCCTCGGATATTTGTAGGGAAGTTTGGATTAGTGTGTACGGTAATGTTTTGTTTGTGTGGGGAAAGCTTATGGCGAGGCGAAACAAACATTTTTATTAACACAAACAATCGGATAAGAATGTAGGAACACATTTTAGAAACGAATAAAACACAAACTCGACACAAAAACATTTGGATAGTTAGGTGGGGAGCCTCTTTCACATTCTTTACAGCCAGTACGACGTCGTCCATTTCAGCCATCTTGTTACAAACAATGCTTGGCCATACACACCTTTTGAACTCGAGAGGGCGCATTAAGACGTCTTAAACATCAAAACAATGGCTTAATTTTGTGCATGTGGACGCAAGCGGACTCAATCTATTAATCCCCTGTGTTTACAAATCACAAATAGTGTTGCAGAAGCGTTTCAATTTTTCCCTGGTCTGAACATAGTAAAATGGTCATTTTTCGTCTGAAATAACTCTACAGCCAGTCAGATTCATAAACTAAGCACACTTATCGATCATTGATACTTCTGTTGTTGTTTACATCTTTTCCCCTGAAATCCAAAAAGTTAGACTTTCAGAAGTATTATCCTTACACTGCTCAGTCAGAGGTATTCTGTATAATGAGCACTACCTCTACCTTGTTCTTTTATACTTTCATATTTACTCATTTTACATCCTTCATTTTACTGTGACAATGATACAATCCTCATTGAATATGCAAAAGATGGTTTATTCTGTCAGTAAGCACTGTTTAGACTTGGTAGATATGATCACTGTGTTAGATTAAACGGGAAGTTACAGGACCATGGGTGCACAATATGAAGATTACTGATGACACAGCCATTTGCATACACTGGGAGGGGGGGGGGAGTTTGTGAATCCTCATACCATTGCTTTGACCGTATGAGAAATTTGAATAATCATGATCAACACTTACGTGACATATACAAAGAGGTGTCAAATGGTCGTACAGGGAAAGATTTTGAAACATATGCATTCTCCGACAAAAAACGGAACATTTTTTCAGTTTATTTTCAACTCAAGTTTAGTCACTATACATTCAAAGACATCATATGCAAGATTCAATGACAATGAACGCCTAAAACATGGCAAAATTATGGGATTCTTGGACCAAACACGGCACATCTGATCAGTAGCATGGCTTTTTCACATTTGCATAGATTTACGATAATCCAGCTTTTATAGGGCAAGTTCCTGTTTAAACTCTTATCAACATGTGCTTTAATAAAATTGTCAAGGTAAGTATAGCTATGACTTGTAAAGGAAGAGTTTGTCACTAAGATGTTATTTATGAATAAAATCACAATCACATTTGAGAAAGTGTACAGATCAGTTCTATGGAAAACCCAAGGTGTAGATACTTCCCCGATTGAAATCACAATTCCAGACAGACAGTGGTTGAACTGCTAATTATCATGAACCTTGATTAACCATGTGCATACAGCTTTGAGGAAAGAGCTGTCATAGTTATTTACTACGCTACATCTTGGCCTACTTGTTATTGATTTGTATTAAAGCTGATGAACTGCTTTCTCTGTGGTGATGAACGGTATGTGCATTGATATCTGTTATCATTTGATGTTGATTTGTGTTCAATATTACCAATGCAGCTGCTATTGGCTGAATTTTGGAGGATTGTACATTATGTACAGTATCTATGATACAGCGTTTGGAGGCCATATAGTAACCTATGAAGTGAGACAAATATTTCACAGATAAAAGTCTTTCCTTGTTGATGAGCTGATATGCTCTCCTTTCCATAGATGCTGCCACTGTATGGTTTATTTCTTTTCATTGCAGAGAGAAATCCACAATCACATGAAAAACATGCATATCTGTCAGTTACACCACAAGATGTTCACAGAGCTGACATTGCATTTTTGCCTATGTATGTTTTCGTGTAATAAAAATTTGACAACTCTTTATTTGGGCTGAATCCTAATACATTAACATTACTATCATAAGTCTGAATCTATACAGCGGTTGCAGCTATGGTATATTGTCAGGTTAGATGCATGATGTTTGAGCTAACTTTCATAAGAATGTCATCACGAAAGACAGATGAGTAGCATACAAAAATGAAAAGAATTTGAAATTTATTTGGAGAGTGCATGTATGTTTGTCCTTCACTCCTACAATAGAAGCTTGACCTATCAAGTGTAAAATTTCCATGAGGTGCGTGGCTGTCTGCAGAACTACCTGAGATTTTTTTAAATGAGTACTGTCGGAAATGAACTGGTTGGAGATTTGTGAAGTCTTTAGCACAATGCAAACTGTGCCTATAGCAGCTTGTGACACTCAGTGATCAAAACACAGTGAGACAGACTAAGGTAGAACGCACCTCAGGGACAGAAATTCGGGTCTTCAAATTTTATCAATTTTCTTCTGACCTACCACTTGTGGGGGCTCATTTTGAAGCTCTTGGCGAAAGAAAAGTTTTCATGGTCTTAGTTTTTTGAAAATCGAAAATTTTATTTTTTCCCATAGAGTTAACACAGGGATGGCGGCCATTTTGAATTTCAAATATCGAGAAAACGCAAGTTATTTGTCTCTCTAGTGCCAAAGTTTGCACGGTGACCCCCCGACTTTTATTCTTGCTTTCGTAAGAGAATGGTTGAAAGTTTCACTGAGGAAACTTTGAGCAAAAGTTTACGTCTTTCACTTTCGAGGTGCATATTACCTTAAAGCAAAATAGCAATGCAACGAGAGAATCATCCTTAATGTTATATGTACAGGGCTTGTAGCTTTAAATTTCAGTGATTTTCTATCTATTTTTGTTTTGTACATTGTATATCAATCAATCAATCAGTAAAATTTCATATAGCACCAAAATCCAAAGGAATGTTGTGCTCTGTGAAATTTTATGGTTGGACCACACTGTATGCACTGGTCAACAGATGGGTTTTAAGTTTTTGTTTGAAATCTTCCAAGTTTGTAATTTCTTGTTCTATTCCCCATAGCATGTTAAAAAACACCAACTATTTAGCTTGTCAACATGTCTAAATGTGTAAAAATCACTGTTATTGTTTACATTTGAATTCTAGTCAGGATCAGACTTAATGTCAACAATAACAATGCAGTCTACACATGTACAGGCTTTGTTGATGAGCTGAATACTGTGTATCTCAACATGCTTCAGGGAGTAGAACAAGAAACTGTAGTTGACAGTACATGTAAAAATAATTTGAAAAAATCATCAAAAGTTAGAGTTACTGGTCCTTTAAGAAAATAGTAATAGTTAAGGACAACTTACAACTGTGACTTGTTAGTGTTGGTTCCTGAGTTTGCCATACTAAGAACACCTCGGCCAGAATGGGTCAAATTAGGTTTGAATTCATCTTTGAATTGACCACCCCACGCTGACTCTCCACCTACAATACAGTAGAAAAAGATAGCATATTTGTTGTATGTCAAATAACGTGAAGTGAGATTCTTGAAAAATGAAAAACGCTTGACCAATACCAGTTGTGTTGAGGTAAAATTATACTTGTCTGAATACAGCAGTAATCAATGTCATAGATTGAACAAAATAAACCTTTGAGAGAAAATCAAAGATTTCCAATATTCATCTCTTTACCTCTTTTTTATAAGAGACACACTGTAGATTTCTTCTCAATATTTTGTGGAACTTATCAGAAAATTAAAATGTTTAAAAGGAGACTTTACAACAAATGCATTTTATCCCAATTTGAATGCATGTACCAAGCACACCTAATATTGACTCTCCAGGATTTTACATATTATAATTCCTCAACAGTGAGAATATGGAGGTTAGTGTTAGCGGCAGATTGTCGCCAGGTAAAGTTTATCTATTAGAAAAGCCCTTGCAGGTGATATTAACTACAGTACATACCTTTGCCTGTACCTGTGGGATCTCCTCCTTGAATCTGATAAAAGAAAACAGAAATCAGCATCTTTGACACTGTAATAATTTATATCAGTGTTTTAGTCTCATTTACATTAATATTCATCCATCTGATATCAGTTCACAAACCTTAATGACTTTTCAAATCTTTCATGACACTGTCAGTTCAATAACTGATGTATTCGCTGTTAATATATACCTATGACCAGAAGTTCAATATCTACCATGATATTTATGGTAGTTTATACACTACGGTTCAAATGTGTTTTGGGAAACATGTCAGGTGATCTTATGATGTACTAAGCTGTCACTATTACTGTGAAATTAGTCAGTGTTTTGTAAGCATTGTTGTACACCATGGGTGGTTTTGAAAATATGAAAGTGACAATATGGGGTCATATATACCTATGTCAATGGATATAATCATACTAATAGGTAATACCAGTAATGTAGGAATACAACAATATCCAAGAGTGCTTTTCTGTATACATTAGACGTTAGGTACCGCATTATCTAATTTGATAGTAAAGTCACTATTTTGTGTGTGTATTTATAGAATGCTCTAGTCTTTTGTATTATCTTAATCTGTATTTGATGAGCCTGAAGGCAAATTTCTACATGTATTTGTGGACAATAAAGTATTTGAATTGAATTGAATTGTCTACAAAGGTGAATATGTGTCCATATTTTGTTCTAATCTTTGATGTTCAAGGTATAGTTTGGGCAAGAATGTAGAGCAATCTCAATAACATTCATCAAGACATGGACAAAGATGAAAGTCCTCCAATATGTTTCCAAGCTGTTATGTGAGTATCGACATGACAAGATCATAATATCTGTAATTTCTTTCTGTCTTACCATGAAGTTTCTTATTGATCTGTGGAACTGTGTATTATTGTAATATCCTTTGGAACTTAGTAAAATGAAGTTTTCACATGTCTTGGGTACCTGTGTTGATTAAATGATAGTCAAATGTTACCAGTAGTAATTATCTAAGTGATTTAGTAAAATGAAGTTTTCACATGTCTTGGGTACCTGTGTTGATTAAATGACAGTCAAATGTTACCAGTAGTAATTATCTAAGTGATTTAGTAAAATGAAGTTTTCACATGTCTTGGGTACCTGTGTTGATTAAATGATAGTCAAATGTTACCAGTAGTAATTATCTAAGTGATTTAGTAAGATGAAGTTTTCACATGTCTTGGGTACCTGTGTTGATTCAATGATAGTCAAATGTTACCAGTAGTAATTATCTAAGTGATTTAGTAAGATGAAGTTTTCACATGTCTTGGGTACCTGTGTTGATTAGATGATAGTCAAATGTTACCAGTAGTAATTATCTAAGTGATTCAGTAAAATGAAGTTTTCACATGTCTTGGGTACCTGTGTTGATTAAATGATAGTCAAATGTTACCAGTAGTAATTATCTAAGTGATTTAGTAAGATGAAGTTTCACATGTCTTGGGTACCTGTGTTGATTAAATGATAGTCAAATGTTACCAGTAGTAATTATCTAAGTGATTTAGTAAGATGAAGTTTTCACATGTCTTGGGTACCTGTGTTGATTGAATGATAGTCAAATGTTACCAGTAGTAATTATCTAAGTGATTTAGTAAGATGAAGTTTTCACATGTCTTGGGTACCTGTGTTGATTCAATGATAGTCAAATGTTACCAGTAGTAATTATCTAAGTGATTTAGTAAGATGAAGTTTTCACATGTCTTGGGTACCTGTGTTGATTAAATGATAGTCAAATGTTACCAGTAGTAATTATCTAAGTGATTCAGTAAAATGAAGTTTTCACATGTCTTGGGTACCTGTGTTGATTAAATGATAGTCAAATGTTACCAGTAGTAATTATCTAAGTGATTTAGTAAAATGAAGTTTTCACATGTCTTGGGTACCTGTGTTGATTAAATGATAGTCAAATGTTACCAGTAGTAATTATCTAAGTGATTTAGTAAAATGAAGTTTTCACATGTCTTGGGTACCTGTGTTGATTAAATGATAGTCAAATGTTACCAGTAGTAATTATCTAAGTGATTCAGTAAAATGAAGTTTTCACATGTCTTGGGTACCTGTGTTGATTAAATGATAGTCAAATGTTACCAGTAGTAATTATCTAAGTGATTTAGTAAAATGAAGTTTTCACATGTCTTGGGTACCTGTGTTGATTAAATGATAGTCAAATGTTACCAGTAGTAATTATCTAAGTGACTCAGCTTCAAAGCAAACAAACTTTAACTATATGTTCTTCTATATATATGTATTCATGCAAATTCAGAAATGTTCTTCATTCAAATAAGACAAACTTTCAGACTGGAAAACATACCACACAGCTCTCAGCTTTGCGATACATATGGGTGTAAGTAAGATTTGGGTAAAATATGCAACATATAGAATAAGCCACTGGGCAATTGTATCAAATTAACACCTCGTGCTACTGTAATATATTAAGTTTTGAGTTCCTGACATTTAAAAGTGGGTTTTTGCATAGTTTTAGCATCTACACGGGAGAAAAGAGATTTTAATTCATCTACCTTTGTCAAACAGAAATCAGCACTTGAGACCAAGAGTTGTTACATAGAGGGATACATGGCATGTGGGAATATATGTAGCTATGATGGTGGAAATGAGGTAGATGACAAAATGTGACAACACAGGTAGGTGAAGTGTAAGCCAAATGTTCTGAATAACTAAATCCTAAAGGCAAAAAAGTTTTTAAAGTTTTTAAAATCTTTGATCTCCATGTTTTTTATCATTAATACTTCTAACACCGATTTTTGTTATTATCTAAATGCTCCTGGATTCAGGTACAGCACTGGCCATCTACACTAAATAAGCCGTCTGTTATAGCATTTGTATATTACCACTGCCTGCCTGAGCTCTCATCCAATCAAAATGAAGCATTAGTGTAAACACTGATATAATATCATTCATAGTTTTATATTATATCAATGAACTGTATTTCAAATGTTTGACCAAGTATTTTTCGAAAGAGTATATCAGCATCAATATCAATTGCACACCACAAGCAGATACCAGGTACTACAATAACTAGCAATATTACAAGATATTAAAATGTTCATATGTATGGTTGTCATCACTGCAAGTCTCAATTTTAAAAAATAGTGACAACATCACTGTTCGCTCCCATATAGTTATCAAAACAAGTCAACAATTGTATGAAACATGGACATACATATACAGACAGACTGACATACGCAGACTGGCACAGAGTGATGACATTGACCCCAAGTGTGCCTTGGCCCATGGAGAGTGATAAAGATATAACAACAGCTGAATGTAATGATAAAATAGTTAAGTATAGGCCTATACAGGCACTGAGAGTCAATATGTTACAGCAATTCGATTAGTTTCTTTTCCTTTTCTACTTCTGTGATAATCTTTAAGACAATCAATCTGCAAGGCAGTATAAGTATTGACAAATATTACAAGCACACAGTAAACTGTTCTTGATTTTTCATTTACAATATTTGACATAGACTGAAATAAATAACATGCAACCAATGTTTACACTTTGCCCATACACCAGATACATGGAGAAATTTCAACATACAATCATCAACTCAGAAACCCTACAGGGAAAAGTATACATTGTTTTCTTCCAGAACAGCTGGTGCATCCACATCTGGAACAACTTACAAACTTAACCAATTACACAAGGATGATGACACAAGAGATAAAGTTAAACTGTGGTGAACTTGACTATTCCTTTCAAATCCTTACCTAACTTGACATCTTAAACTAAAATACACTGCATGGTTAATTAGGCACAAAAATACATCAGGGTGGACCATTTGATAAGGGGTGGTGTCTGGTAGATGGATGAGGTACATTATCTTTTTTATCCGATCCATTGTACATTCTTTTTTCCCCCACTCTCCCACCTTTTCTTTTTGTCAAACCTTCTCTGGCTGAATTTTTTATTGGCATTTGTTTGGAATTTTTTCAAAATCTGCCAGGATTTTTTTACCTCATTTCAACACCAAATACAGTTTACCATATCAAATGCTTACTAAATCACCACATTATATACCCTTAGTTCCAGTAGGTATAAAATTACCAAAAAAAATCTTAAAAATACAAAATGAAAGATATCCCAGTAAAACTGACAGTTTCGCAAAGTTGCCCCAAAAATTCAAAATTCCGGATTTCAACTTAATTTCAATATATCTTATTAACAAAAACCCTAAGAACCGGTTTACTAAATATCAAAGCAATCAGACTGGTAAATTTTGAGAAACAAATTTTTTGACCAAAAATGAGAAAAGTTGCCCCCCAAAATACAAAATTGCAGATTTCATCCTAATTTGAATATATCTAATTTTAACATAAACCCTAGGAACCTGTACACTAGGTATCAAAGCTACCAGATCAGAAGTTTTGGGAGAAACATGTTTTGACCAAAAAGGCAAAAATTGCCCCCAAAATAATAAAAAATTGCCAGTTTCAACATATCTTCAATACATTATATTGAGATTAATCTTAGATACCTGTATACCAAATATCAAAGCTATCAAATCAGTAGTTTTTGGATAAAAATTTTTTTTATCAAAAATTGGGAAAATTGCCCCAAAATTACAAATATGACAATATCAATACAATTTGTAAAAGCGTGACTGAGGTCATCCTGAGGAACATGAATATTAAGTTTCATAGCAATCAGACAAGTGATTTCAGAGAACAAGATTTTTTGACTAAAAACGGAAAAAAATCCCCTAAAAATACAAACATGCAAATTTCATCCCAATTTTTGCACACATAATTTAGAATACCTAAAGAAATCTGCATACCAAGTTTCAACCAAATCTGACCAATGCTTACTGAGTTTTAGCAATTTGCAGGATTTTTCCTTTTTTTCCCCCTCATTTGCATATATTTGGCACTGACATGTTAATTTGAACAAATTCACATCTCCACCCCTAGGTGCACCTGTACACCAAAAACTAAGACAGTAGGTGCTACGGTTTAGGAGTTTTTGATGTGGACGGACATACATACATACATACATACAGACGACATTTTTCCACCTTATACGAATACCTCCCATTTGCATATATACATATGCAGATATGGGAGCTAATAAAATACAATATACAATGGTGAGAACTCCTCATATCACTTACCATGTCACAGTGCAGTTCAACATTCAAATTTCCTTTATTGGTGATAATCCTGACATAACCTTTAGATTTGACAAGTGCATATCTGACAATATCTTCATCAATGACAGCTGTGAACAAAAACAGCAAAATTAGCAACTATCAATTCTTTCAATGATAGTCCAGAACTACTACTTGGGTTTTTTTCATTAATGTCAACTATTACATGGTGAAAAGCACTAATATCTTGTGATTGTAAATTACATGGAAATGTGTCATGGTTTAGCTGAGAACAACATTGGAAAAACTGATTGATTGAGTTGGCATGGTTGAACAAAAGTTTACAATGAAAAGAAATTATATCATGGAACAACTCTGCACAACAACTAACTAGCAGAGTTACAACTGTGACATAATGACAGGAATGGAAAATCTTGTCAAATTAGACATGTTATTCCATAGCGATGTGACATCCTACATCTGTGCTATATGGTGATATGATTCCTTTGCTATAGCAGTACAGCAGAGTCATAGTCAAAATTCAGGAAAACTGGTACTGATTGTCTCACCGTTCATCTCTCTAACTGATATTTACATATCATTGTTTGCAAGAAATGACACCAGTTAGGGTATTTCCTGTGAGGGCGCTCTACTTACCAGCTTCATGTTCTGTGACTGGCACTGCAGCAGTTGATGTAAAACTGGCAGCTACTGCACCCGTACTATAGTGAGCCTAGACAACGTAAATGAAAGGGGGTGTGAAAATTCCATGATAGAATTCCACTCTGAGGCTAAACAGACAATGGGTATATTATTGGTCTGTCTGACCAACCATGCAGCAAAACATGTCCTGTATACATCTGAGATTTTCTAATTGATCTGACATTTAAATCTTAATAAGAAACTTGAGAAAAACGTCTCTTCCTACAAGAGGTGTGACAGATTATGCCAAAATACTGAAATTTCAAAAGTGGACCATACTTACGGCATTTGTTTTGTCAGCTTTCTTTGCATCTCCTGCCTTTTCTTCCTGTAACCATGGCAACAAATACATGAAAAGTTAATTTGAGCACAGTACTTTACGGTTGTGGCATTCTACACTACTGCATTGAAGAGAACAACACGCAAAGTGGTATCGGTACTTTCATGACATGTGACACAGTGTTCCCTCTAAGGTTTTGAGAGAGTGCACAACTTGAGATACGCCTGATTGCCTCACAGCTTGGTCCGTTCATGTATATGCTAATTTATTGAGGTATGTCACAACATACAATGAACGTTGGTGGCAACTGCGCCGCCAACAGGCACTAAACTTGAAACGTGAAAGTAAAATCTACGCTGAGATCACACATTTCGCCCTGAGTGTAATTGTCGTTTCTAAAACTAATACCGATTGAAATGACTTAGACTAAAGTTGCGCAAAACATGAAATTTCACTGCGAGAGCAGTCGAAGACACTGCGCAATTAGCGCGCAAGTAAGCCTTAGCGGGAACACTGATGTGACATGTGACCAGCTGTAGACTGCATATTAATACAAGTTTGGATTTGACACCTTTCTCTCACACAGTTTTACTCTTTTTTAGTTGTAAAATTGCAGAGAAAAACTTCTCAACTGCAGTTTGCTGCAATTAAAAATCTTAAACATTGAATGGATATTGGGCTTTTGAACAAAACGGTAATTTTGTGACAGGTAGATACACAATGATTATGAATATTTATCCCTTGTTTACAATGAAACTTATGTCCCCAACAATTTTTAATTGAGTTATAAAGGTATTCCTTGCGTATCATTTACACAAACACTGTGCATTATATTACCATGCCCTGCCCGTCGCATTTTGATTGGTCGAGCTGAACCACGTGACTGACCACAAATACACAGTAATGGTTTGTTTGCATGCCCGTGAATATGAATAATAAGATTAACAACTCAAAGTATCGTAACTTTACACCTCAAACGTAAATCATAATCAATCACAAAATAAAATGGAGCACTTGTAGGTCAAGTTGAGATACTTTTTTCTGAAAACATCTCCGGATTTGCCAATTTTTTACAGCGCGCGTGACAGTGCGTCGCGTATTGCTCAGTTTCTGGGGCCAAGTTGTCGTTCGCTCCTGTAATTTCGGAAATTTTGACGGTTTTCTTTGGTTTGCTGATAATATAATGGAAATAACAGACTCCGCTCTGACCATTAACGTTTATTTGTGGGCGCGGGCTCGAGGAAAGCCAAATTAACGGGCTCGGCAAGCCTCGCCCGTTAATTTTTGGCTTTCCTCTTGCCCTTGCCCACATATAAACGTTAATGGTCAGCGCGTCGCCCGTTATTTCTATAGTATGAGTTGCTGGTGGTGGTAAAAGTGACTTGGATTATTACAGGTATTATAGCGTATAAGAGACTTTCAAGGAATTACTGCACTAGCAGAGTTGCAGTAAAATAAAATTTCAGTGGTCAGACTGCGCAATACCAGTGTTTTTTCAAACATCATATTGAATAAAATACAATGTCTATATGGTGTTTTATGTGCTTATACCAGTAATTTCAGCATGTCCTTTCTGTGTCTTTTCTGCGAAAGAGCTAGCATCATCCTAGAGAACTATGATTTGACTTGGCTTTCAGCAAACACAGCACACAATGAATCCCGGATGTGTATCTTTGATCATCTTTCATTGGTGCTTGAGACAAAGATTTTCAGTTTTTAGTTAGACCTTGGACAGCAACGCATAATTTCACTTTAGTTCAAATTTTGTTTTTCAGCCAGCACAGATGTACACATGTATATGGGCAAAGGGTTATATTTGCCATATTAATGTACTACTAAATTGACTTGCTTTACCTTGGGTTTGTAATCTCTATAAAGCTCTTCTAAGATATCTCTGGTTTCTGCTGAAGTTGTCTTCAAATGATATGATGGGTCCTCTCTTGCTTTTTTCTCTTCTAAAAATAACAACAACAATAACATCATTAAATTGAAATACAGTGATTTACCTAGGACCTGTGGAAAGCAATGAAATGGAAACTTGAAAAGGACTAGATCATGCATTAAACAACAAATGATGAATAGTGTTAGATTATTAGAGATTATAAATGTTCATAAAATACACCCAATAATTTAGGACTTTACTGTAGAAAACTTGATCATTTCAAATTTACACAGGCAAGGTGACCTTGTTCAGAATCAGTGACCTTGTTCAGACCACAGTCCCTCCACACACCGGTTGGGAAATGCCTTGGTCCCTATTGTTACGATGCGCTGTATGGTTTGATAAGATGTCTGTGTTTGTAATTGTAGGGCTTCATTTTGGTTTAAATACAATCAAACCCCCACACCAAAATAAACACCACATTTCATGTGATACCTGTTTTAAAAGTTTATTATCAGGCGACTGGTAAGGTGAGAAAACGCCGTTTACTACATTGGAATGCAGGCGAGCTACAGTAACTGCCATTTTGTTTTACGGAAATCAAAACAACAAAACCAAATGACCGATAACCTAATGGATTGTTCATTTTTTTGAAATAGTTGACGCAGGCTTCACATATTTGAGTACAATATCAGTGGTTCTGGGTAACAAATGTTCGAAAGAAAAACACGACAGAAAATGGGTATGAAATGCCCATACAATTCCTAGTCCAGTACTTCACACGTTAAAACAATAGATGATTCCCAACCAGTGTGTGGAGGGACTGTGTTCAGACTGACAAAATTTATAAGTTCCAAAAGTTTTCTGATACAGCAATACATCCTTGATAGTGGATCACATGAAAACTGAAAACTTGACTCCACTGTGTACAGCTACACTGACTGTTATTTTCATGTGGTCTTACCAGATGACTTGTACAAATATAAGAGATCTTACCTTCATCATCTGCTTTCAGACTGTTTTTTACATGATGAAATTCAGCAATATTAAATTTGTCCAAGTTGTGTGGATCTTGTAATGTGATGATATCTTTTCTGCTGAATGGTTCATCAGTCAACAGATCCATCATGTGTTTTGGTTTAATGTTCAGGGTTTCCACTGCCTGCCAATGGTGAAAGCAAAACACAGTCACAATAGAATTATACCCACCATGGTATGTGGGGATATTGTCATTTGCACAAAGTTGAAATTGTTACAGGTAAGATGACAGTGTTAATGTGATAAAAATATTAGGAAAGCAACTGAATTATGTTGGCAACGTATGAAATATAGTCAATGAATGTTTTAACAGGCATCATGGTGGCATGTACAATACACATTTCATGTAATGATGTGCATGCAAGTTTTTTCTTTTATTTTTATCTGTAGCCAGACTTCAAACTTTATGGGCTGAGTCTGCTCTACTTTCACTTCTTGACAGAAAAATAGTCCCTTTGATAACTTATACGCAGATAATGATTTGTGTATCCTTGCATCTATCACGGTATCTGCAAGCTTTACATAGCAGCCAAATTTTGAGACTGGCCACTTTAATACAGTCCCAATGCAATTTACATCCAAAATGGCTGTGACATAGCAGATACATGGACAACACAACCATTGGTTTGGTTCTGAGTATCTTTTACTTTAGTAGTTTAAACCTTTCCTATGCGAGTACAAAGACTGCAACAAGTGGTTGGTTGCATTCCAGAATATCAATCTGAAGTTACTGTTTTTGTCAAAACGTTTTGAAATACTAGGCTGTCATTTAAAGTCACTGAGATGACAAGAAACAAGAAAGAGTAAAGTAACACAATTCATACCCTATACAGTGACATTTTGAGTAATAGATTGAAGGAGTACGACTAATTACTGCAAATAGAATGTTCTGGGCTTAGCTAAAGTCTTACTTACTCTTCGAAACAAAGATATCAAAGTTTAAAGCCAATTCTTATCTGTCCACACAGAAAAATTCATTTTAGCTCAAGGTTTGCATCTCCTGGCTGGTCATGATACAAGAAACATTGACTGCAATGCACTGCATCCCTGCCATGTCACTAGCCATCCCTTTGCTTGAGATGGTATAACCTAACAATCAAGATAGTGGAAGCACACTACATTGCAGTTGATGCTGGCAGAATCCAGGTCAGCTGAGAGATGCAAGTCATAAGCTGAAATGAATTTCCCTATGTGAAGAATTTAAAATTGATATCTTTGTTCAAAAGAGTAAAATTGAATTCAGATATATCTTGGGCAGTTTCTAGGCAGTAATTAGGAGGACCTGATTATGTATGCCGAAAGAAAATTGTTGATTGAAAAGTTAAGAGACATTTGAAAAGTCAGGTTCTTCTAAGACTGTCAATCAAATGGTTGGCTTCTGAAAAGCTGGTTTAGCATTGAGCTGGGCAATGTGTCAAGTTTGAAGGATTAATACAACTGCCCTGCCAGAACTAAGTATCATCATAATCATCATTATCATTATCATTTATATTGTTATTCTTATACTTTTTTTACAGAAGATAGTTTGAGTTCAATTTGTAATTTCCATCAGAATCCTCTGAGAAAGTGGAAAAAGTACACTTTCTGTACATGTATATGAAAACAGAGCTTACCTCATTTGTATACACATTGCCAGTTGGTTTGATGGCAACAATATGTGAATTCTTTGTGAAGACTTTGTAGGTAACCGGACAGTGGAACTTTCCTATGGACATGAAGTATAAATGTACACACGTATAAATAAACCATCTTTACATGAAAATGTGACAAAATTACTGTTGCCATTATATTTGTCAAGTCTTTTAATACTACCTGCACTTGAAAAACCACTAACATTTGTCAGAATTTTGAAAAGTGTTGAAAGAATGGTTGACAAAATATATATTCAGCCTTGCTTTTATAAAGAACAGGTGATGAAAAATATTGACATAATTTCTGGTACCTATTAGTATATACTGGTATATGCCAATGAGTTTATGACTGCTCTGCCGAACTGTAAACTTCTGCATTCAGTGCAGCAAGACTTAATCTGACACTCAAGCTGCAAGATGTCTTTTTAATATCATGATTGATTTTGATCATTTTGATAAGAAGAATGCTAAAAACTGCCAATTGTCCCTGCCTCTCTAACCAAACATTGATTTTCTCCTACCAATCTAAAACTGATTATCATTACAGAAAATATATCATGACAGAAAATACCGTATTGATAATCTGTATTTGGCGTTTGGTAAATATACTGAAACCACAAGAAAACAATTCTGAGTTTCTCACCGTCTGCATTTTTATGGAAATGAAGCTTTATCAATCCCTTGGCTTCCATCGGCTGAAAGAAAATAGTTTGTACAGGATAAACTACAACTAGTAGAACTACTATCACTTGGTAAGAAGAAAAAATGTATGGAAAAACAATGTAAAGATAAATGCACTTATAATTTCATTCTTTCCAAATGCTGAAGCATGGAAGGTTTGTAATTTGATTTTTTCTGTTACAGGACAATGATGTCAAATGAATGTATGGAAAGTGTTATCTTTGATATGATTTCACTGAAAATAGTCATAATTTTGAAAACTGAAAAACCCTGTCACAGTATAAAATGTAAAATATGTAGTGAAACATCAACGATATGAAAATTATCAGAATGAAATGGTTGATGTAGGAACCAATTTTCCTTCACTGTTTAATGTTACCTATTGTAAAAAGTATCCCAGTGTCATAATGACTGTGTGATCCTTTGAAATAAATCCGTGGATGATTTCAAGAGTCACATTTCTCATAGAAAACGGAAGGTTGTCATGAAATTTAGTTGTGAAGGGTCTGGGTATCAAAGTAGTATATGCCTGAATATGTTTGGAAATCTCACCTCTCCAGTGATAGGATTACTTCCATATTTCTTCAGGTATGGTATGATGTTTGTCAGATCATAGACAGTACCATCTGGTGTACAGTAGGGGTGTTCAAATGGTTGAAGTGAAAGACTGCAAATACAAAGATCATTCTACTTAGTCGGTGACAGAGAAATAACATATGTTTTAACATGTAAAGGGTTACACCATATTTTGCCTCCTATACATCTTATTTAGAATGGGACCACATTACAGATCCCATCATTCATACACAAACAGTGTCTGCAATTTTCTATTTTACATTCCCTGCTTATCACAGGGGCTTGCAGTAAAAAGCAATCACTAGTGCTATATCTATATGTACCATCGCATCAACTATTGAAAATTAGCTAAAGGACATCAGATTGATATTACATCATTTAAGAACTGAATTTGATGATTCCAAAGCAAAAAGTATCATGCTGATATCAGTTGCAATCACAGTTTCTGTAAATTGTACAAGTACTAAATTAGGCATACCTGCAATGATCAAATGGTAATCTTCTGAATGCTGCTTTCTCACCAATATCAGATCCTGGAGGGGAAAAAGGAGGAAAATTGAGTCCTACTTGGCAAAGCTATTTTTGTAATGCTCTCACCATTGAGAGAACCCTTGGTATTGGCTAAAAATATCTTTACTTGAGTTGTAATTTTTTGGTCAAATTGAAATTACCGGTGATTACATACAATTACTTTTTTTGTGATAATTTTGAGAACTAGAGATTTCATATATTGTGTCAAACATTATGCGACCATGCTAATAATGAAGCATTGACACTGGGTATAATATATTTGCTATGATGAGACATGACAGTGGTAGTATTGATTCTTGATACACAGCTTATTTAATTGCATCATTGTGAGTTTAACCTATTGTTTTTTTACAGTAAAGATGGACACAGGAAACGGAGGTGACTTATTTATCTCTTCACTGTTGCGGTTGTACCAAAAGGAACTTGATAATGATTTTCAAATGACAGACTGAAATCTTCTATTCTGTAAATTATTTCTTCTCCCATAAATTGTAAGATTTGTCACGTCCCTTTTGTAAATTATTAGAGAAAAATGACAACTATTTCAATCTTTCATTTACCTGCTTGCTTTCCTCCATATTGTGTAGTCCATTCAGTGTACGTGATGTACCTGGTAAAATAAAGACGTTTATGACAAAGTGAATAGCAAAAATGTTATAAAGGCCTAAGGTGTTAGCATTAGCAATTCTGCAAATTCCAGTAGCATAACCAGGAATCGATGGACAAAAGCTCATCAAAGGGTAATTTGTAAGTGGTAGGGAAGTAGACCAGACACCTTCTCCACTGCTGCAGGTCCGTGGCCAATACCTTTCCCTGACGCATGTGGATGGAGGGGGAAGAGGGCCCACCTCCGGGAGGGCGATGGTCCTATGGAGTATGGCTATGGAACTGCAGCAATCCTCTTCGCTGCAACCTCCATGATCGGGGCTTGCCCCTTCCCCTATACTTATGAACTTTATTGATGGTGTGGCATATTTTTAATGAATAAATTTGATTTCAAAATACCATATCTCGTTACAGCACAGGTGATGGGGAGCATATATGCCACGATTTAGCACAGTAGTACACTGTACCGCTACTCAGTGTAGCCCTGCGTACCGTGCTGTGTGTTTCGGGCGTTACACGGCCGGGCCGTGTAACGCCCGAAACACACAGCACGGTACGCAGGGCTCCTACTCAGTGTAGCAGACAAGGTAATGGTCGTTTCGGCACCAAGTCGTTTCGGCCCAAGTCGTTTCGGCCTCGCAATTTCCGGCCCAAAGTCATTTCGGCACCGCAACCCAAGACGTTTCGGCATCCCTGTTTCGATTTGTTTTCAAACTATTTAGTAATTGACTGACCAGTCATATTCGTAAGCGTGACCTTTGCGTTCTGACCAGTACTTTTCTGTGCATTTGTGTGACATTTGCCGTGCTGTTTTGGCACCGCTTTCAAACATTTGCCGTGTCGGCGGCTATTGCTATCGATAAACTTGTGTCACAGATTTAAAAACGATATGAAGTTTTTTTCTTACGGTCTCTTACTATGTTCTCACGAAGTGAAGCATGATGTACATGAATGTTATTTGACACTACTTTTTTAGTGCTTTGATTTGCAACATTCCATTACGCTCCAGCACTAGTTCCCTCAGATAGCCCTGAGCAGTGCCGAAACGTCTTGGGTCGCGGTGCCGTGCCGAAACGACTTGGGGCCTGAAATCGGGAGGCCGAAACGTCTTGGGCCGAAACGACTTGGTGCCGAAACGTCTAGAAACCGCATACAACACACACTCTGTAGCGTAGTGGTACGATGAGAGTGAATGTAAACTTGTGTACTATGTAGTGAAGTTATAATGACTGAGTTCCAGTTCGATAAGAGACAAATTTCACGTTCATCATATACTCATTACTTACATTTTATCCTTTTGGTGTTGACGTTTCCCCATGTTGATCGGTCGTTCCTGATATAGTGCAACTGATCAAGTTAAATTTTGTAAACAGACGTACAGTAGGACGTTTTCCGGTTTACTGATTACAGGAAGTCCCAAAGGTTACACAACCTTACATGCAGGGATACACGGCATGCAAAAATTGTATGCGACCACCAATTTAAAAGCTATTACCGTCAAAAGACACTGGTTTATACAACATAAGTTGCTTTTATATGGAAAAGAGACAGGCAAATTCGAGTTGCTCGCCCAATGACGAAATATTCCTGAATTTCCTACTGTTTAATCTGACATGCCCAGAAATTTAGTGGAACGTTCCAAATGAAATTTGTTCTACGAATTCATGCACACGATGTTACAACTTAAAATCCGTTTTCCAATTCCAAAACTGTGTACTTGTCAAAAATTAAGCTTTCTTTGATACTAAAAGTATTACTTCATTATTTTATTTTGATTTTTGTAGGACGCCAAGAAATTATTTCTTCGAATAAACTAACTAAGTATATTTGATATTGTCAGTACAATATACCTTTTGGGAAGTTCAGCTAGCTCAATGCGACAAGTGGTGTGTAGATAGTATGTACGTGTCCCCCTTACGTGTAACAGTAGCAGAATGTCACTCCGGTATAATATTATCTTGTCAACTGTCGTTATTGTAGTTTTGTTAGACTCTGGTATTTATAGTAAACCACTCGATTCATTAGATAAGCTAAAGGCTTCCCTTGACGACAAAAATGGACGACTGTGGACACTCTTCAAATCGAGGAAAAAAATCAGCGGTATCGAAACAGCAGGAGCGGGTCAAGCTTTGAAGGTGGGTCAAAGTTTGGTGGGGACAAGTACTTGTTTACATCTTATTTGTCACCTTTCTTTCGTATTGCCGTTCTGTTGAAACAGAGAAACAGAGACCGGTTTAATATGAACTCTCTGTTGGAAATATTCCAGTAGCTTGTATACAAGCCGTTCGCTCTTTAAATCATTTGTGAGTGTGTTAACGATTAAAGATTGTTGAATTGTTTTACTATTGTTCATTTGTTGTGTAACTGAACTTTGTCCGATAAAGCACAAATCATCGCTATATATCTAGTTTGTACAGAGTGTATCAACACGACATGCACCATAGAGGTCAAAATACGATATCTCTTTTAACTCCATCCATGGCAACACAAATCTCACAATAAAGAATCATACGTAATCTATTGCATGATGATGAAAATGACGATGATTGTAATACTCAGTGTATCTACGTTTCTTCAAACATGTTGGTCCAACAGTGCATTGTGTCTGTCATTTATATGTAAATATTATTTTATACCTATCCTATGAATAATGAAATATATATACAGTTTTCTGTTTTCCTGTGCATCTGAAACATCACGGAAATGGCTTGCCAACTAATATTATGGACTATGTCATCAAATTTCGTAAGAATCAGTATTCCTGTACATGTATATGGTTGTGTATTTCATTACTCATGCAAACTACACGACAACTTATTTTCTTTTTTTGAGATCATTTGCATTTCAGAATACCTATTCTCATAATATTTCTCAGAGTCTAACAAAACGTGCAAGGTCAAGAAAAATCATTGTTAATTCAAATCATGTTTATCTGTGTGAAGTACCTTTTTAGGAAGATTAGCTGGTACCGTAAATTTTCTTCTAGAGTTATTTTCCGAGCAGACTGCATTGTATTTATAGAAAAAAGTAATGTAAGTTGCCTGAAGAAATGTTTCCGTGCTGACTTACCTGTGTAACAGACATTTCCTGATCATAGGGAAAAAAAGGTTATATGCATTGCACAAAGGAGTAGAGTCCCATTCTTCAAATTATAGATTTAAAACGGAATGCTCAAATATTCAGTTCCTTTGTGATTGAAACAGAAAGTGGATGTCTGGACTGTTAACATGGTAAAATAGCCTCACATTTCCCCATCACTTAGCTCTTCTACGTTAACATTTAGTCCTCCAGGCATCATACGTATTGTCTTCTGAAAGTTTGCCATATGCCATATCTGTAAATGTCATCAACCAATTCTGAATGGGTGCAAATTACTTATTTGTTCTGTTGAACAATAACTTTTTCATCTTTAGGCCAGTTTTTATCACAAAGATTAACTATTTCTTGCACATATTTATTGATCATAGAGATATTTGACTTGTTGCTTCGTAAATTAGTTTGTGAGAATCCTAAATTTTTTAAGCCAAAAATGCATTTACCTGGTGTTATTTTTGAGTATTTAAGTGATGTAATTTGATGTGATTTCTACCGCATAATTTCATTTCTTTTAAGATGGCACAACTGGAGCATAAGATGAGCCATCCAAAGGCACTGAAATTGGAAAGGTTTAGACGGTCACAGAATGACATGGACCATACGTTTGATTCTGAGAAACAGAGAACATACAGAGAAACTACTGGCACTGGAATCTCAGAGTCACCAGCAAAAGCTGAAATAGCAAAGCAGCCAATGGTACATGGAATTCAGCCCACTGCTGCAAAGGTGGTACCAAGTCAAGGTCATGCATCGGCCAACCCTGTACAACTACCAGATAAGGATAACCCAACAATCAAGCCTATCACTGTAGTGGAGAAAGTTCCAACAGAAAAATATGTGCAGGAAAATAACCAAGGAGAAGGACCTCTTCCGGATGACCTTGACCAAGGCCATAATCCAGTTAACAATGACCTTGGTCAAGTGATTCCCAAAAAGACAGTCAAACCAACTGAAATAGTGCACCCAGCTGTGAAGATGACAACTCAGAAAGTTGAGTCAAAAACATTGAATCGGGAAAATACAAATCAAGATGAGCAATCCAATTTGAAAACAACTGTTATAGAAAAGCCTGCAGTAAAACCAACAAGTACGATTGCAGTGCCAGATGAGGGGAACAATGGATTAAAACCAGAACAGCCTAATCATGTATCAGAGCCAAGTATTGATAAAACAACCAAAGCTCATAGGACAATTCAACCAACTGTGAAAATTCCAAGTGAAGGTATCACAGTGTCAAAGAATACACCTGCTACAAAAAGAAATGAAAAATCTAGTGACAGTGGGAAAACAACTGTCAAACCATGTGAAGGCAATGAATGTATACAAGTACACATGCCAATTGGAACAAATAAGGATGCTTTGTGGGCTCTTGGAAGCCTTACTTTTCTGTTGTTGCTGTTGACTGGAGCTGTATTGTATACAGGACTCTGGAAGAAAAGACACGGTAAACTAAAAAGATGGCACAAACATGACAGGAGAGACTCTCTTAGCGTTGCAGGTATGTCATAGCATCTCACCCTAAGCATTATAATTTTGCATTCATGATAGCCATAGTGTTCAGGTATATCACAATATTGCAGATACACGTATAGCATCATAATGGTGCATATTGTATGTCATTACAATTACATGTAAAGTGTTTCAGGTGGAGCATCATAATGCAGGCGTTATGAATGTCACAATGTTGCAGATATAGTATGTCTGTGTAATGTTGCAGGTATGACATGTTACACTTACAGGAAGTATGTGATCATATCAGTGTGATAGAAAGAAACATATCCACAAGTGTTCATCATTTGGTGTTTTGGTGTTTGAGAGCAACAAAGTTGTTCATGCTTTCCAAAGACTTTCATCACAGCTATATAGTAGTGTCTTTCAGACAGATGAAGATTAGTATAAGTCTGAAATCACATGTGTCCTTCACATTGATTGATTTTTGCTCCCATAGCCATATGTATATATGGCAATGGAAGCTATTCTTATAGGCTAGGGAAATGTCTGTATGTATGTATGTCTGTATGTCTGTATGTCTGTATGTCTGTCCGTCAACATCAAAAACTCCAAAACCGCTGTACATTTCATCTTGATATTTGGTGTGTACATGGATGATGAGCTGTAGATGAGATTTTGTTCAAATGAAGTTGTCATTGCCAAAAATATGCAAATGAAGTGAAAAAATGTAAAAACAGTCAAAATTGAAAATCTCAATAACCACTGAGCAGATTACATGAAAAATTAGCATGTAAGTACTTTGGGCTGACCTGAAATGATTGTGCTTTTTTTGATTTTTTTGATATTGTTGAAAATATGCAAATTAGTGCCAAAAAAGGCGTTTTGGTAAAAAATCTTCTTCTTCATAACCGCTGGTCAGACAGCTTTGATATTTAGTATACAGGTCCCTAGGGATAACCCAAGTTGGATTTGTTCAAATTGTGATGAAACATGCAAATCTGTATTTTTAAGGAATTTTTTTGTCATTTTTGGTCAAAAATTTATTTCATCAAAACCGCTTGTCTGACAGCTTTGATATTTGATATACAGGGCCCTGGGGATAACCCAACTTGGATTTGTTCAAATTGTGATGAAATAAGCAAATTTGTATTTTTAAGGAATTTTTTTGTCATTTTTGGTCAAAAATTTATTTCATCAAAACCGCTCGTGACAGCTTTGATATTTGGTATACAGGTCCCTAGGGATAACCCAACTTGGATTTGTTCAAATTGTGATGAAATAAGCAAATCTGTATTTTTAAGGAATTTTTTTGTCATTTTTGGTCAAAAATTTATTTCATCAAAACCGCTCGTCTGACAGCTTTGATATTTGGTATACAGGTTCCTACAGATAAACTAAATATGATATACAGAATATATGATGAAATCTGCAATTTTGTATTTTTGGTGCAATTTTTGCCATTTTGGTCAAAAAATGTGTTTCTCAAAAACTACTTGTCTGATGCCTTTGATAATTGGTATACAGGTTCCTGGGGGTTCTCTTAGTGTGATATAGTGAAATTTGATGAAATCTTCAATTTTTGTATTTTTGGGTCATTTTTGCCATTTTTGGTCAAAATATTTGTTTCTCAAAAGTTACTCATGTGATAGCTTTGATATTGGTATACATTTTTATACATAATTATGATGAAATCATCAATTTTGTATTTTTGCAGCTAATTTTGCCATTTTAGGTCAGGCCATCCTGAAATGAGCTATCAAAGATCTCAACCTTCTTCATCAATACATATGTCACAAAAAGTTGCTCTCTACATAACACAGCAGAGCAGACCATTGGGTCGCTTGTTAGCTCCCATAGCCATATGTATATATGTTTACAAGTTTACATTTTATTGAAAATCTCAATAGCCACTGAGCAGATTAGATGAAAAATTAGCATGTAAGTACTTTGGGCTGACCTGAAATGATTGTGCACGTCTTGGATCAGTATCTTGGACTTGCTATTTTTCATGAATTTTTTTGTAATTTTCTCCCATTTTTGGTCAAAAAATCTTCTTCTCTGAAACCACAGTCTGATTGATTTGAAACTTGGTATGGAAGTGCATAGGAGTGACCTTTCCCAAGGCAAATCATGGTGAAATTTGCATATTTGCATTTTTGGGCTATTTTTTTCATTTTTGATCAAAAATTTTTTTTCTCTGAAACCACACGTCCGATTGAGTTGAAACTTAGTGTAGAGGTTTTTACGGGTGACGTCAGTAAGATTTGATCAAATTCTGGTGAAATTTGCATAATTTTATTTTATTGGGGGAATTGTTTCTATTTGTGATAAAAAAATCTTTTAGTTGATTCTAGCTTGTTTTGATAACTATATGCGAGCGACCAGTGACATTGTCACTATTTTTTGATATGCTTGTGGTATCATTGTTGCATATAAGTTATGCAACAGCATTTAATGTACATAATTTTTGAGCAAGGCAGATAGATTGAAGTAACTGGTTGTTACCATAGATACAGTGTGCCTGTGATGTACATTTCTGCTACCCTGCCCCCTAGGTCAATTATGAAGTCTGTTATTTGGATGTAAACATGCAAACTGCAAACCATGTTAGTGACAGAGATGCATGTAACCAATATATTCCCTACCAAACCAATATATTCCCTACCATACCAATATGATATTCTCTATCAAGCCAATATAGTTATAATAGATTGAAAATAAATGTTTTCTCCAATGTCTTTTTCTCGGTCTCAATGCTTTTACATAAACTTTATTCATCAACAGCTCTCCTGAAGAAATCTTCCAAGTCTGCTGGCAATGGCTACCATCAAAATGGTTCAAGAAGTGAAGCTACGAATCTGTCAAGAATTGGAGAAGAAGACACTACCGATGATGAATTTATGTGAATATTGTGTCAAGATAGGATGAGAGAGCCAATAATAATTGTCAGTGATCAACAATGCATGATTGTCACTGTAAATGACTAGGGGAAGGATAGACAAGGGGAAGGATACAGTTGTTTTGTATAAATATCAATCATGAATGTTTGTGGGATTTGCCTTGAGGAAAAGATATAATTAGACTTTTGGTGGTACAGGAATATTTTGGGTGCCGATAGAATAAATTTGGGAAGCAGAACAGAAAGTTGTTCATATCTTTGTCAAGCAACCAATCTCAAAAGGCTACAAAATATGAAAGGCAGTATTTTGAAAAGATGGCGTTTAAACCTGACAGCATTTGATGTGGATTATGGTTTGATAACAATACAGCCATCTTCACCTATATTGCTGCATTCATGTCAATTTTACACAGATGGTGACACACTGGTATGACATCTTTGATCCATTGATGTCCAGGATAATTTTATACCTCTGTCCAAGAAAAATAAAGTCAATTTACCAGTATGTCATTCACATTTCTTCTTAAATATCAAGGCTAACTAACATTAGGTGAAAATATTCTAAGAATCAGTGTGCTAAATATTCCTCCTGAACCACAATAAAGCAATGCTGCATAATTGCCAGTACAAAATCTTAAAATTTAATTGTATTTTTGAAATTAAATCTTTTCATATTAATTTATTTTTATACAGAAAGTAATAATTATGCAACTTTTCACAAGATTGAAAATCTTTAAAAAAGTTTAGTCTGGTGAGAATGTCTTGAAGTACTGATAGTTTGCTGAACCTATCACTCTGAACATTTTACTACCATTAGAGACTTATTTCAAGCATTCTTTGAATTGGAATGACTATATTGTGTATATGTATGGTCAATTATTATTCGTTGGTACTTTCATAAACCTTGTCTTCTTTGTGAAACCTTTAGTTTTCAGTTGTTAGCTTGCACAAGTAAGTAAATGAAATGTTCATGTGAAAAGAAATGTTTACAAGATAATAAGTTTATGTTGAATTGTAGGTCAGTTGAGAATTACTTGACAAGTCTGGAAAAGTAGTGAATTGAAGATCTCAGAGATTAGATATATTGTTCTATTTCACGTATTGTAATTTTGTGCGTAATTTTCTTCCTGAGAAGTAAACTCATGCTCTATAAACTTCAGTTTCAATACGATCTACACGGCACCAACATCTCTTATTAGCACCAACAACAAACTTGATTTCATGGACCAGTGGATGGAAAACGATGCTTTTAAGAAGAAAATTGTTCTCTTTCAGACCAATGTAAACAGGTAGCAGGTATATGTGGCAAATACCAGGTTGTTTGTACCATGTACTTGCATTTACCTTTGCTCACTTTTGTTTGTTGAAATAATTGTTGATATACTGTACTGCTAGTTTGTGTAAGCCCTGCAAAGTGAAAGATTTGATTTGCATCAAATTTTTCATCTTGACCTACCCATAGAAAATGTTTTAACTGTTTTTAGGGAGCCATTCATTTTACTTTGATAGGGTACAAAATAACATTTTATTGTCTACAATAAGTGTGATCTTGGTCAGTTGAAAGAGTATTCAAGCAGCTTGTTCTGTGTTCAAACATGATAATTAATTACCTATGTATTATTTATTGTCATTTTGTGTCATCATTCACTTTTCTAGACACTGCAGCAGTATTTCATGTTGTAACACAGACGTAAATTTGATGTGGAAAGGGCTTTGAGTCTTTCATTCCACAGTACTGCACGTATCAGCAATGTTGGCACATTTATGCAGACAGATACTATCCTTGCTGAGGTTAGACAATACAGGTTAATTGCTTAGGAACACGACCATAACTTGTCTTGTAACTGCATACAAAAACCTCTAGGGTATTGTTGGTAAAACAATCGGGAACTCCACTAATGTTTACTACTACAAGCTGCCAAATCATGTACTGGCCAAGCATTGGTATGGTAAAACAAATTTCCATACATCAGCCATTGCAAACTGAAGGTGTGGCTTGTGTATAAGTTAAGGGTAACAGTTTACAAGTTAACTTTGAAATAATATTGGACTCCATTACTCCTATTTACTACTGTATACCGTTTTATTTTTGCGAACGATTTATTTTTGCGATATTCGCGATTGCAAAAATCGCGAACTTTTGACGTCGCAGACATAACATGCTCACTGCTCCAATGTACCACACTGCCGGATTGATTAAAATTAATAACCAACTCCGGGGGTATCGCCTCCCTTTCTACTACGTCAGCAATACGATGTAGAAAATCGTCCTTAATTTCAGTGAAATTCTCGGGTAGTTTTCTTGCCGCACGCGTACCTTTCCTCCTCACATACCCCACTCTCTTGAGAAACGATTCAGCCCGTGTGCGAGAAAGTTCAATGTGGCCCCCATTTTCGCTCAGTAGTGCTCGGTTGCGTTTCATCACAATGCCCTTCGCACCAGCAAGCAGTATGGCTCGGTTGACGATACCGCCGGAATCACGCACGCCAGTGACGTAGGCCTTGACACGCTCATCGAGGTCACCAAGTAGAAGGGGCCTCCCACGCTTACAATGAGGCAGACAGGTTACGGGCTCTGATCTCGATGATCTCTTTTCTTTGAGATAGGAAACTTTGAACGATCGCACCGTACTCTCGTTGATTTTTCGACCAAGTTTTACTGCAAAATGACGTACTGCTTTCATGTTGCCATTTTCGACAGCAAACTTCCCAATCTCAGCTCGGAGCTCGGCGTCATAATGTGAATACTGACCTCGCTTTTGTTTCAACCCATTCGTATTCAGTTCAGCTAACACGATGCGAGCGATGTTATCACCTCGGGAATGCAGTGGAAAGTGAAATACTAGTATTCTTGTCAAAACCTCGGCTTATATGCCATTTTTTTGTTTGATCCCCAGAAATTTACATCGAGAACAAAAGATTTACATTCAGAACTAAAGCTTTTATTTTCATGACGATGACAAGGCTAATCGGTGATCACAACGTGTCCATGACAAGTCTGTTTCTTGATGTTCGTGATCGCTGTAATAACACCTGGGCGTGAACAAAGGTATCCAATTCACGTTGTTTGTTTCCTGTTAGTTTTACCGCAATCTGTGAGACTTCCTGTAAACGCAAACTTAAAACGCCGCAGAGTGCTACCCTTTTACAAAATCGCAAAAAAAAATATTCGCAAAAAAAATACGGTATACACTATATAGTCCTATTGCTGTCAGAGAGGTATGGTTTGACCCATATACAAGGAGATAATGGTTAAACAGCTGTTACCTGTCTCTGTGTGAACTACAATTACCGATAACCAATGCATGCCTTTCCAACATAGGTGATTCCAGTGACATTGTCATCATATTTTAATCACATTTATTTTATTCACATTTTAATCAAAATATGCTTAGCCAGAAAGTTGGTTCTGGTTGGCAGAAATTCCCTTAACTGAAGCATTATATAGGCATAACAAAAGTATGTAATATAGCAATTATATGCAATTTATAAGAATGTAAATAATATATCTAACAAGTTTCAAATGGTCTACTTAAAGAATTTTATAAATATTTATGTAAGATTTCCAATTTTGCAAACAGTGATATTATGAGCAGGAATTCCCGAACAAAATTCTGAACAGAAAGATGTGACTTTGCACTACTTGCAATCAGAAGTTCACTCAATATCAATTTTGAACAATACCTTGATGAAAACTAGTGTGTGACTTTACAAATACAAACTTATTCTGATTTGGTATTGTACTAATGGTAGAATAAACAGCAAAGCCAATGAATAATTTCCTCAAAATGGATTGTCCATGAGTGGTTTAGCAACTGTTACCAGGTTCTGTGTATTTGCTGTTAAGAAATAAGAAATATTAATTATTGAGTGACTGTTACTGATTAAACTTTTGAAGGTTGTCAGGCAGTGTTCAGTGAAACAACAATGCAAACATGATCTAAGTATTCAACTGTGGTGTAACCTTTTGAGGAGTATGATTCATGATTTGAAAATCCTAGTAGTGTTGCAGAACTCTTTGGACTTCAAATTCTGATAGCTATCAGAAATGTAGAGGCAAGACTAAGAAAAGGCATAAAAGTGATCAAATCAGGTCTCCATACATAGAAATGAATTGATTAACAAGCTGGCTGTAAGGCTGTGCTGACAGTGTTTTTTCACAAATTATACTACCGGTAGTTTTCTGCAAATGTTGTATGATCATACATCACACATTCCTTTCATTTAATCATGCAATGTAGCCTTGAACAAGCAAATTAGGTTTTCAATTCTTCATCATCTATACCATACTGCCAATGTTCCTGCAGCTGGTATTCAGGATTGGAAGTGAATTTACTAACACTACTCACAAATCTTGCCTAGTGACATTCCAGATGCCAAATGTTAATTATTGGGTTCTAATTCAATACAGATTAATATATTGCTGAATCACCATTTTACTAACTTGTCTGTATATCTCCAAAACAGCTGATAAATACAATGTACTTTGAGTTATTTGAATGTAATATTCAAATGAGTGGTTTTATTTTTGTTGTCATAACACTGAAATAAAGTTGGTCGTTATTCAAATAGTGCTGGGTTTGATAGTTTATTTATCCATCATATTCCATTATGGTATACCTTGCCCTACATAGACTGGTTAAACACAAAATCAAGCTATTTGATATATCTACCATCAACTTTTTCTTCCAAAGCTGTTCCATGTAAACATATAAGTGCAATACATAAAATTTTTTAAATTCACGATACATGTACCTACTACATTGATACCAGCAAATATCTATCTCTAATACATTATTTACAAAGGTTGCCACTAATGAGGGCCAATCTTGCTTTGAGACTGACATGGGCAAGGAACCAGTAGGCCTCATACTTGGCCTCATTACAAAAACATAAATTTCAATGAAAAATGGTGGCAAGTAGTGCGATACATTGTGCATTCCTGATGTAAAACAAACAACAACATCAGCTGTCAAATTTATCTTCTCAACCTGTTGTTATATGTAATGCTCATTGATTTTTGAACACCAGTTGTTGCTACATTCTGTGAAAGGAAAGTCTGATTTTAAAACAGATATGCCCAGCTTGCAAGATGAATTTGAAGTATTTGCTGACACTCAGAGTCTGTACAAAAATTCAACTGACATGATGAAATATATCTGCATATTGAATATATAACATTTTGATAAGAAGTACAAGTAGTCTTTTCTTTTGGAAACTGTTCATCTAATCTGAATTTGTCAACAGAATTTCTAACTGTACATCTCTAACCCCAATGTCTATCAGCATGTTTGGAGCTTCAACCAAGATTGGCAGTGGAAGGACATAGATTATTTGTAAATATTCAACTCCTCATCGATATGCTCACTAAATATCAAAGTATATACAATGAATTATGACACAAATCAACATTCACTGGCAAAAGATCAACATTGAAGTGTGGTATGTATGGAATATCATGTTCCTGTAACAGATGTTCATTGGTAATTCATTTTCTCGTTAGAACACTTGCCACTGTAGCCACTGTTTCCACATACTCTGCCAGTTCATTTGCAGTATGAGAACTTTGTAAATCTGTAAGTCTGTGCAGTAATCTGGACTGATGTACATCTATGTCTTCATCAACCTAGAGGAATGAGCGAGAATGGAAATTTTTATCAATTAGAATTTTCACTGACACAGGTTGATAATTTTCACCTGTGCAGTCTCATTGCTACAAACATGATTAAATTTTAAAATGTTTCCATCCTTCGAACGTAATTACATTTTTTTATCTCAGCAGTGTAATGGTACTTCTACCAGTTCTGGGTAGAATCAAGAAACACTACACTAACTTTTCATATCTCTGCCATAAATTAACAACTGTCAATGCATCTCAAGTTAGGTGAAATCTTTACCTCAAAGCCTGCAGGGACTTTGTAATTCCTAGATGGTTTCAAATACTGACTTGCCAATGAGGAATATATATTACATATACTATTGTCTGTGACATTATTACATAAATACCACATTTTACTTGCACTGGGGCGAGTGAGCATTTAACTGGGATTTGCGCTGCAGTGCAAATACCAAAAACATGCCATAATCTTGTGGTAATGAGCATAGGTAACCGGGACTTTTTGTTTGCAAGGAATAATTATTTTGAAACTGTCTGCAAGTGTGAGATTTAGCTACAACAATCTTAATGCCTAATAAGACTTCAAAGAAAACACAGGTTGTTTTGTGTCGTTCTTTCCAACTGTGAGTGCAGTGAAAGACTTGAACAAGAACTGCTCCGCATGTTCACTAACCATTGAACTGTAAACAAGTGAACATCACACTACACAATCAGAATTGGGTGTGTGGAGAAATTAGCCTGTAAGAATTCAATGACATTGTCATACCTCAGACTTGATTACAAAAATAGGAACGTGATATTATTATCATGAGGGCTTGCCATTATTCTGCTGTCCTCACACTCACTAGACACTAGTGTGGGGAATACACTGCAAGCCCTTATGCAAATACCTTGAGTACAGTGTGCTTGCACTGCATGGCCATTAGGTTCTGTCATATTAGTATATGCCTCGAATGTGAGTGCAAATCAGTGCATTGATTTGAGTAGGAACATCCGGGGAGTTAGCGGGCTGGTGAACGATGTACTGACTGCTTTCCACTGTTACGCGGTCCAGTGAAGCCCTTTGACGTTTTCGACGTCAAAGTAGACGCTTAACGCCCTGCATGTCTCTAAATTCCATATAGCATAATCTGTGAAGAGGCATGTAATAGAAATATTATTGTCTGAATACATGGGTTTATGTGCCCTCGCAGCAGGAGACAATTGCCCAAGAGGGCAAATTGTCACCTGCTCTTGGGTACATAAGGCCATGTATTCAGGCAATAATATATAGTACTGACATACATGTACCTGGGATATGGGCAATTTAAAACTGTCCTCTGGCAGTGCAGTTAGATTCAGTTCATCTTCATAGTCTTCTCTGAGTATAGGATGCAACTACAAATAGAAACAGTTTGCTGTCAATGTTAAAGTATCATTTAATTGGCATCTACAGGTATATGACAAGCACAAATAGAAACAATTCTTACACCTCGTGTATCATTCAATTATTGTGATTGGCTTAGACTAAGTCACCTGACATATTTTAAAAAGTGATAAAACATGGTTTAGGAGACGCTTGCCCAGTATGTGAGGTGATCTTGACCACTGCAGATGCACATCTTTTCTGCGCTGCACAAATTGTTGTGTACTGTGGTAACATACAATGTGAACCCCAGGGTACAAGTTGAGATACAACTCCAGTTGAGTATTAGAATACATTTTGGTGATTAAAAAGTGTATATATGACTAGCTACAAACAATGCTGTGTCTGTACTTAGAAAAATATTTGAAATTTTAGGCATGGTGATTGGAAAATGAAGCCATTCACAGCAGTGATTCTATGCCTGTGAGTACGGTATATACATTCTACACAGCTGCAATGATTGTAGTCTAAGGGGTAGTTTGATGCAGTTTGATATTGACTTCCATATTTGCTCCCTCAAGATGGCGGTCTAATTTGAATTTACTGTCTGATCAATTGGATTAACTTTCATTTTGCAGCCAAAAAGAGTGAAGTCCTCCATTTGATGTGACATCACAATTTCAAAACGATAGCGGAGTAAGCCTACATTGAAATTTGCACAAGTGGAGAGTTGCTGGAAATGCAACCCTTGATATGCATTGCAGATTTGCAGTGTGAAATTGCCATTGTAGATACAAGGTACAAGATGTAGCCTTAAACAGGAGAATACAAAAGTCAACATCGAACCACATCAAACAATCCCTTAGGCTACAATTACTGCAGCTATGTTCTGCTATGACCACGATTTCTATGCCTAGGTTGCTACACAAACATTTTGTTGTAACATAATTGATAACACATGATAGCAAGAGCAAGATCATGATTTGTAGCTCACTTGCAGCCTGGTGCTCACATTGATGATAGTCATGTCTTCAGCCTAGCCATCATCAATATTACCGTCATGAGCAACAAATCATGATCTTGCCCTTGCTATCATGTATTGTTATTAACTACAGTTGACATCAAGTGCTTCTTTTCATTTATTGCACATGGCAGAAAAAAGTCCAAACCCCAACTTTATGGTTTTCCTGCATTTGAAAATTCTTGGCATGCGTATATGATAAATCTGTTCATACCCAATATCCCCTGTTCCTTATTCGGAGTAAGAATAGTGTATTTGTGCCGTGTCAGACATTTGACTTCGTCATGTGTCCAATGCAGTACAAATGACACTCATCTTGATACGGAAGGAATTATTATTATGTACTATTATGTACTGTAATATTTGACGTTGACTTTTATATTATATATTATTATGTACCATAATATATGTGCACTTTACTGTTTCTCAAGTATAATATGCACAATTGACAAGGAATGTTGATGGTTTACTCTCTAGTTACTTGATGGGTTACAAGATTTGTACCTTTTTCTTCCAGTTTGCCTGGTTGTCATTAAAATCACTGACAGCATGTTCCAGTTCGGCAACTTCTTCTTGTTTACCTTCAACGGATCTGAGGAAAGTACATGAACAAAAGACAAAAATCATGTTTTTCCATTCTTAGCACATATTCTGAACCTTTACGTTAACAAGGTTTGTTCAAAACAGATACAAGATCTGATTAAAACGTAAACATTTTTCAATAGGTGAGTGTTTGGGTACATTTTTGCTATTCTACATCCAAAATAGGTAGATGTGTTTGTATCCAGTGGTTTCAATGGTCTACTTTCAACGTTCCCTCAATGAGATAAAAACTTCCATATATATATATTGTTTCCCTAAAATCTTCATTTGATAACCAGATAACACACTGCTATTGTCCTCAAAATATCTTTTTTTCCTAGGTTTGTCGACTTTTAAAGGCAAATCAATAAATATTTTTATTACATACACATCCAACTGTTCAGCTTGATCCTCCATCAATTCCACCTGTAATGAACTCTGAACTAAAACTTCTTCAAGAAGTTTCTGTAACAAAGAAAAAAAGCCAGAAACTTCTTAAGTCACATGATTAATGGATGTTATACAGAGCTATTGCTGGTCACTGGAGAAAATCTCAAAATCTCAAAATTCTGCATAGTTTTGGGTCAGATTGCACTAAAACTTGTGACCTTATTGCCACACACTTACAAGTTAGCAAGAAAACTAAGTCTTTGTCTCCTGTGTTCAGTGACATTAAAGATAACTACATACTTTTCCCTCATTTGATATATAGTAACCAGTGCATCTAATATCATGCTAAATTCTATCAAGGGAATCAACTTTCATATTTTCACCCACATAGGCAGTGGACTCTAAAAGTGTAACAGTAACAGTATAGGGAATGCAACAAACTAACAATTAAGTTTTAAGAAGAATCTCTCAAACACATTGATACAAAGTGCACATATTACTCTTTGTTTAACTTACACAGTGACTTTCCATTTTCTTGTAGTCTACATATTTGGCAGTTGGAGCCTTTCTTTTCTTCAGCGTAGCAGTAATCCTAAAAGAGAAATGAGTGAGTGTCACCACCGATATTCTAATTAAACTCTCACTTGCTGTTCTCAGATGTTCAAAAGTCAGTCCATTATCCCTACAAAAATTGATTTGTGGCATAGAGGCACAAATGGCATGACTGATGCATACATCATCCAGTTATACAGGGCAAGATTTAGCTGTCATATTGTACAGAGCACATCGATATGAATGTAGAAATTTAACCACCGGTGAGTTGAAGGAGTTCAAGCTGTACTTTGTCTGATTGCTTTTAAAATACTGTAGTTGTACAATCAGCAATTAATATGCCATCATCACATTAAAATTGACACTCAGGCCAACTCAAGGAATATAAGACAATGCTGGTAGATGGGCAAAGAGCATAAAATCACATGGAGAGAGCTATATACCTGGTCTTCAAATTGTCCAGATGTTCTTGAACATTGCCATAGCTCATAGCACTTGTCTGATTCAGGGAACACCTTCAACAAATAAGTACAGAAAATAGGATTAACATGGATCTGGGTGTTTAGGGCCCAATAGCTGTATCTTTTAGCATTATTTTTGTGATTTTAATTCCAAACTAAAACAAGTTCATGGGAATGTACTCATTGAGAATGTACTCATATACAAGTAGGATAAACTGTCCACTGGGAATGGATGTGCAATTTTGAGAAAAATAAATAATAAACGTTTGCCAAAACATAAAATGGCGCCCTCATGCAAATAAAGCAAAAACAGTGTATGTTGTGCATATATGTATTGGAATCTTCACAGAAACAACAGAGTAGTCCAATATAATGCATAGTGTTGAAGGTTTTCCACTTGAACATCATATGCTTGTTTTCTTTGTTATATTACTAGTTTTTAAAAATGGCGGGAATAAAAATAACACTTAAAAATTAAATCTACTTGTCCAACTTTTCAGTAGTAGAAGACTACATGGGGACAGTATATCCTTTAAATTTGTAGAATTTAAAGAAAACCAGAGAAAATAGGAAGCCCTTTTCAGTTCAACAAATTTCAAGAGTTACAGCTACAGGGGCTTTAACAACTTTAGTGTGAGCTTACTTTTTTTATCAACTGTAACATATACAATGTTCAGACAGGAAAAAATTGGAATGTTTCTGTGACACTCTTTGTGATTTACAAACAAAGGAGATTAATACTATAGTTTGAGTCCGCTTGTGTCCACACACACAATATTAAGTCTTTGTTTTGGTGTTTAAGCCAGCTTAATGCACCCTCTTGATTTCAAAACGTGTATATGGCCAAGCATACAACATTGTAACAAGATGGCTGACATGAACAATGTAGTACTGTTGTACTGCCTGTTGCTGTCAACAACTCCCTTGTACTTAAATTTCAGTGCCTTTATCTTGCAGTGGCACTATTGCAGAGTACCTTGCAGATTTTTTGTAAATGATGGGGCTGTGTCAACAGGTTCCATTTAGAATTCTCTGTTTACTTTCGTCAGCCCAGACCATCGATGTACAGAGATTTTGTACATCCATGCCCAGACTCAGATAAGCAGACTGATCTCATCATCAGACCAATTATTGCCACGAGATGTAGTGCTATGTTTGGCAGCAATCACGAAAGGAAATTAAAAGTTGGTTGTTGTTTGTAATATGATACAAATACCACGTTTCTGAAGCGGCTCAGTCCGTCAAAACAGCGAGTTGCAGATAGAGTTTATCCCTACACCAGCTCAGGTCTGAACGGCTAAACAATCTCAAATTTGATATGTTTCAGAACCACTCTGGAGCGTCCACACATAACGTTTTACACCAGTATTGGACCAGAGCCATTTCACAGGCATTTTAATAGCGTGTGTGTGAACGGCACAATTTAATATTACGTGGTTTTTGTGAACTTGTTTACTCAGGGGTGAGCAAATCCACTGGTCTAAGCTCATGGACCAGTAGTTTTTATTGATTCAGTGAGTAGTTTTTCTGTTGTGTTAGTAGGTTTTATGGTTGGGCAGGCACTTTTTTATGATCAGGCCAGGCTAGTAGGTTTTATGATTGGGTTGGGCTGGTAGTTTTGGTCGTAGTTTTTTGCTTGTACAGGCAAAGGTGGATGAGTGAATTATTCAGCTGGCAACTAAAACGTTGACTGATGCACTTGTGGGAAACTGACACATGGTTTGTGAATTTACTTTGATACCAGCCAGTGAGGCTGGTGGGTTTGTAAATTATTTGCTTAACCCTGTATATTGTACATAATGTTGAAGACTAGCTGGGTGGGGCATGTGTGTGCATTTGTTGCATAAAGAGATAAACAGCATGAGACTCACAAGATGGCTTGATTCACAATATTGCTGACCAGGTCTTGGGTTGATTTCTGTATTGGTTTCCATTTTAACAGAGCTCTTGCAGAGACCCTTTTGTCAAGGAAGTCATCTTCTCTTTGAACTGAATAAAAGAAACAATTGAGGAAAGGTGATACAGTTATATGAGTTGACGGCCTCACTAATTTTTCTGATAACTTTACATGCTCAAAATCTTTTTCTTTTTTTTATCTATCAAATCAAGTAATCGAAAATACACCATTTGCATAGTGTATATCAATGAATAGCATCTGGATAGATTATTATCTACAATGATAGGTAGATGAATTTAGAAAAGAAGACAGGGAAAAACATTCACCTCAGCTAGCTGTATACAGAACTACATGGTCACCTAAAGAATTTCCATGGGCACATCATCCTCTCCTTACATTAGGTCAAATATTTGACCATGGTATTGACTTGTCCTATGATCTAAACATGTTACCGGGGTGACCCTCACATTAGAAACTCTTTTCAATTTAACTTTGAATGTCACAGGATGTACTTTCAATGGTAGATGGTGATCTTAGAAGATAAATTTATCTTTTCTGTATTGTTGTATATATTAATCCTTACCCTTCCTCTTCTCTGTTTTCTTGGTCACTCTCGGCTCTTGGGTTCCTCGCTTCTTTTTCTACATTTTGAAATCAGAGATAATAACACTTAGTGTGTAATCAGTCATAGAAACATGACTTAGTATACTGACTCTATTAAGGAGATGTTCAGTCTGCAAATAAAGTGGTGGACACACATTCACTAATTACAATGAATATTATACTGGTATATTACAATAGTTTAAAGTATGTTAAATATTCAAACTGTTTCTTTTTAAGAGGATAATGTAATTGACAAATCAAAGACTTATTACAACAATATTTCGTTAGATGTTTGTTTGTTTCTTTGTCCTTACAGCGCCTGTGAGAGATTCTTGTTTCAAAACAATGTATTTTGTGCATGATATCTAGTTGCATCTCATCATCATGGCGGGAACATTTAAATTATACAATGTAGATTATGACAGACATGTTTTAACTTTCATCAATCACCATCGTACCTTGGATACAGTGTTTACATTGGTTGTATGGGTCCCATACAACCTTTGGGTGCGGTCCCTACGACTGTATCCCGTAATGGTTGGAATAAGTCCATAGCACGTACTTGTTTCAAGGAGATTATGCCAAAGTCAATATACATAATTGATTTTCTACTGTTATATTTGTCTGTTAGACCATGGCACATGGGTGGCAAAAATTGGTGAAAAAATATCATAGCTACTTTTATTACTGTGTAATACTGACCACTGTCAGGGCCGTAAACTGACATATTACATGTTGTTTGTTAAATGTCCAAAATAAAAACAATTTAAATAAAATGAAGATGCACAGCTGATAATGGACAGTCACACTGAAGCAAAACAGTCAATTTACAATTGAATACCAGTACCAAACAAATAACTTTCTATTCAATCATAGACCCTCGAGAAATTTCTCGAGGGTGTATGATTCAATGAATATATATTTTTCACATTTTCTTTGATTTATTTCAGTTTATGGAAGGTATGGCATAATATATCATACTTCATAATGATGAAGAAAAGGAAAGAATGGTATATATGTATTGTGATTAATGCAGAGAATGATGAAGAATGTTTGAAATGTGCCATCTCATGTGTTTAGAAGTAGTGACTGGTGCTGCAATAAATTACAAGATAGATTCCACAAAACAGATTCAGTTTGCTTTTGTTGTATTGAATGATTGTAAAATTGATCAGAAAGGATACAACAGAAAATATTAAGAAGGTTTAATTATTCAATTAGCCTGTAGTCTGTATTTACCTCTTTTTTCACTCTTGTTGTACGATTGTGAACAGCGGCAAAGTGAAATAAAACCTTGTCAGGTAGCTTAAATGATCTAGAGGGAAATCCTTCACAGAATTATAAGGCCCCTAACTCATAAACAATACCAGTTGTTCAGTTTCATACAATATGATGAAAACAAGCAACACAGGCCCATACAGGAAAAATGTAGAATTGATATTACCAACAGAATAACAGAGAACAACATTCTTGATAGCCCATGCTTGAAACAGAACTAAAATTCTAAGCCAGAAATCTGTGAAAATTGACTAGGCAAGAACTATTGTTTTTATCATCTCCATCCCTTCAACACTTTATTTTCACATGACTAATGACACAATGTTTCAATTATGGTACCCTACCCCCTGTTCAGTTACACTCAGTGAAACCATACTCCAGGAAGTGTATGCTTTATGATTTCACAAAATTTAGCATAACTACTCGACTGGTCCCTCAAAACTTTGTACAAAATGAATTCTTTTTGACAAGTTTGACTGCGCTTACAGGTTAGGCCTGGCAGACCTTTAATTAATTAAGAGATCTTGCAAAGATCTCTGATGACACATATCCTCATTATTGTTTGATCAAGTAATAAAGACCTTAGTTGTCATTAGTTGACACCAACTTGCCTGGCTTTGCTACAGCTGCGCACCAATTGCTCCAGTTTTTCTGTCCACTTAAGACGACAATAATATGTTGTGTGTGGTCAAGGTAGTCAATTTTATGTCTTTATCAATTCCTGAACTTATCATCTGAAATCATTGCGTAATAGTCATTTTGTCTTAGGCCATCTGTATGGAAATTGAGACATTGGCTATTGCAAAACATATTGAAATAACCTTGGCCTAAACCATTGACAAATGCTGACAACTCTGTCATTCAAACTGACCTGTGCTGTACTGGGATTTCTTGAAGGGCTGACAGATCGCTTTTTCCTTGATGTCACTTTCACTGTTGGTGTTTTAGATTTTCTGCCCTGCTTCTTTGATTTTGATGTTCCAGGTATTGGGGCGATTTTCTTTGGTTTATTTCGATAACTTGAAGCAGCAGTAGGAGTCTTGCTCTTGCGAGGGGGCATTGTAAAGACTTCACTGATTTAAACAAGGAACAGTCTGGAGGAAAAAAGAATACTGTGTGAAACAAATGTAAGAGCCATCTGTAGTGAGGTGCATTCTCATACATGTATCAAAAAATAAAAAAAAACAACAAATAAATAAACAAATAAATACAGCAAATACTGTATACAAATATTACAGATATCTCATTTTGTCAAAGAGTCGTAATATTGGGGAAACTTGTCATGTTTATGTTTCTTACACATACAATATTGTACTCAGTGTTTCACAGGTAGTTTCCTTCTCGGGACAAGTCCTTGGTACAAGCAGAGCGTATGTGTACATCATTAAAAGACAACATCGTACCTGCAAAGGCGTATACAATGGAAGTAGTCTCACTTCTACCTCCATGAATATAATGGTGCCAAGTACAACACTGATAATTAATACGACAATCCCTCCTTTGGTGGAGGGGCTGTGTCAATACAAACAGAGTTGCGGTGTGCATGGATGGGTTGCTGGTTACTTTGATAAACCGTAAGTCACTCCTGGTCACCTCAACCCTTCCACCATACTCACTTCAACCCCCTTGGGCCCTCATACCTTTCCCTTCAGCATTACAGTGACAAACTAGTATCACTATCGTGTTAGTACCGGTATGTTGTCAGTTATGTTCAATGCTCATGGTGCTTTGCAGGGTTCTAGCAGAAGCGAGGAACACCAGGAATGCACAACACCGCACTTTGGGCTAGGCCTGGGGCCATGGAGGTGTCTACACGGCCAATCACTACGGCATATTGTATGTGTAGGCACTAGTCTAAGCCTTGCATGCAATTCACATATTAAAACAGCTGAATGTTGTTTTGAACTGAAGCCAGCAGATTTCTTCACAGAAACATCATTTCCCCAAGCCACGTTGTATGCTATAAATGCTGTCATACAACAAGAAAAGTTTGACGAGGTCAAAGTGACCTGAGTAAGGGGGTTGAGATGACCACAAACAGAAACAAATGAGAATACAAGAGAAATTGGCCAGTAAGGGTATCCAACAGAATATATGAAAGACTCTTAGTTCCAGCCATCATGCAAAGGCGATCTTCATGTCATGCATTGGTGTAATGTTTGCCACCTTTCTTGAAGTTATTGTACATTGCAATCCTAACTACACAATGACAACAACCAATCTATATGTGCTCAGGGTGGTGGACTGCTGTGCACCATTCTCTGAAACCAAATTTCTTACAAGTGTATGTGTATTCTTGACCACTGAGTGACGTCAATTGGTGAAACACGTGAGCGAGGTGAATGAGAGATTAGATGATACAAAAGAGCGAATGATACAGAAATTGTGTCGAAAAAAGCAGAACTGAAAGTTATGTCATTTGTGTATATTGCAACTTTGAATATTGGTTTGGTGGTTGAAAAAAAAACTTCAATTATTTGTTTTCATCGCTATGATGCAAAAATAACACAAGTACCAGGATGGCCCGCAGTTGAGAATATACATGCTATATAATCATGTGCTAGTAAAGGATTTTATATTTCTGTTGTAGAGGATACATTCCATAGTCAAAAGTATTAAAATAAAATAACCGTGCTGAGACCAAGACCCCCTTCATCCCCATCCATGGCCAGAAGTCGGGATTTTTTCATTTTAGACATTTTTACATTTTAGTAGTGCATGTTTGACATGTTAGGTCGGAACTAACGTGACCAAAAAGCCAAACTTGCAAACCTATCGTGTATCGTGCAGACCCAACATATCCACACCTATCGTTTCTAAAATGTCTAAAGTGTATGCCAGGTCGGAACTAACGTGCCTAAATGCCAAACGTGCAAACCTATCGTGTATCGTGCAGACCTAACATTTAAGAACCTATGTCTAACATGCACAGCATTTAGGGCGTACAAATAAGTCCTATTCTATCATGCCAATCGTGCAAACCTATAGTGTATCGTGCACGCCAAACATGGATGCACCTATCGTGTCTAAAGTGTCTAACGTGTAGGTATCACGACTGTACGACTGTACTTATCTGGACATGCACGTTAGACATTTTAGACACGTTAGGTCCGTACACGTTGGTTCAGCACGTTACACGATAGGTTTGCACGATTGGCATGATAGATTATGACTCGTGGACAACCTAAAATGACATACACGTTAGACATTTTAGACACATTAGCTCCGTAAATCTTCGGTCGGCACGTTATACGATATGTCTCAAGATTCACGTGATGGCCTTCAAACACGGTAAGGTCTAACTCTATCATGCCAATCATGCAAACCTATCGTGTATCGTGCAGACCTAACGTGTACAGAGCTAACGTGTCTAAAATGTCTAACGTGCATGATATTTTAGGTTTTCATCATGAGTCAAAATCTATCATGCCAATCGTGCAAACCTATCGTGTATCGTGCAAACCTAACGTGTACGGACCTAACGTGTCTACAATGTCTACGCATATGTCATTTTAGGCTCTCAAAATGGGTCAAAATCTATCATGCCAATCGTGCAAACCTATCTTGTAACGCGCCGACCTAACGTGTACGCACCTAACGTGTCTAAAATGTCTAACGTGCATTTCATTTTAGGTTCTCCACATAAGTCAAAATCTATCATGCCAATCGTGCAAACCTATCGTGTATCGTGCAAACCTAACGTGTACGGACCTAACGTGTCTAAATGTCTAACGTGTATGTCATTTTAGGTTCTCAACATGAGCCAAATCTATCATGCCAATCATGCAAACCTATCGTGTATCGTGCAAATTAACGTGTACGGACCTAACCTGTCTAAAATGTCTAACGTGTATGTCATTTTAGGTTCTCAACATCAGTCAAAATCTATCATGCCAATCGTGCAAACCTATCGTGTATTGTGCAAACCTAACTTGTACGGACCTAACGTGTCTAAAATGTCTAACGTGTATGTCACTTTAGGTTCTCACATGAGTCAAAATCTATCATGCCAATCGTGAAAACCTATCGTGTATCGTGCAAACCTAACGTGTACGGACCTAACGTGTCTAAAATGTCTAACGTGTATATCTGACTGTACCATTCAACTTATCCGGAGACCCTACAATGACATACACGTTAGACATTTTAGACACGTTAGATCTGTACTCGTTAGGTGTGTACGATACACAATAGGTTTGCGTGATTGCCATGATCGATTTTGACTTGTGGACAACCTAAAATGACATACACCTTAGACATTTTAGACACGTTAGCTCCGTAAATCTTAGGTCAGCATGTTATACGATATGTCTCAAGATTCACGTGATGGCCTACAAACACAGTGGTCTAACTCTATCATGCCAATCGTGCAAACCTATCGTGTATCGTGCAAACCTAACGTGTACGGACCTAACGTGTCTAAAATGTCTAACGTGTATGTCATTTTAGGTTCTCATCATGAGTCAAAATCTATCATCGTGCAAACCTAACGTGTACAGACCTAACGTGTCTAAAATGTCTAACGTGTATGTCATTTTAGGTTCTCAACATGAGTCAAAATCTATCATGCCAATCGTGCAAACCTATCTGTATCGTGCAAACTTAACGTGTACGGACCTAACCTGTCTAAAAAGTCTAACGTGTATGTCATTTTAGGTTCTCAACATGAGTCAAAATCTATCATGCCAATCGTGCAAACCTATCGTGTATCGTGCAAACCTAACGTGTACGGACCTAACGTGTCTAAAATGTCTAACGTGTATGTCATTTTAGGTTTTCATCATCACCCTAGTCAAAATCTATCATGCCAATCATGCAAACCTATCGTGTATCGTGCAAACTTACGTGTACGTGTACGGACCTAACCTGTATAAAATGTCTAACATGTATGTCATTCTAGGTTTTCATCATGAGTCATAATCTATCATGCCAATCGTGCAAACCTATCGTGTATCGTGCAAACCTAACATGTACGGACCTAACGTGTCTAAAATGTCTAACGTGTATGTCATTTTAGGTTCTCAACATGAGTCAAAATCTATCATCGTGCAAACCTAACGTGTACAGACCTAACGTGTCTAAAATGTCTAACGTGTATGTCATTTTAGGTTCTCAACATGAGTCAAAATCTATCATGCCAATCGTGCAAACCTATCGTGTATCGTGCAAACTTAACGTGTACGGACCTAACGTGTCTAAAATGTCTAACGTGTATGTCATTTTAGGTTCTCAACATGAGTCAAAATCTATCATGCCAATCATGCAAACCTATCGTGTATTGTGCAAACCTAACGTGTACGGACCTAACGTGTCTAAAATGTCTAACGTGTATGTCATTTTAGGTTTTCATCATGAGTCAAAATCTATCATGCCAATCGTGCAAACCTATCGTGTATCGTGCAAACCTAACGTGTACGTGTACGGACCTAACCTGTCTAAAATGTCTAACATACATGTATGTCATTTTAGGTTTTCATCATGAGTCATAATCTGTCATGCCAATCGTGCAAACCTATCGTGTATCGTGCAAACCTAACATGTACGGACCTAACGTGTCTAAAATGTCTAACGTGTATGTCATTTTAGGTTTTCCACATGACTCCAATTTCTATCATGCCAATCATGCAAACCTATCGTGTATCGTGCAAACCTAACGTGTACGGACCTAACGTGTCTAAAATGTCTAACGTGCAGACTTTTATTGTGTTTAGTCATGCACGTTTGCCTTACACGTTTGGTGTCTATAATGTACAATGGCATACAACTCCCATAGCACAATAGCTTCAACAATGTGAAACGTGCATTTTTACCAACTACTGGCCATCGCTCTTCATCCCAGCTCTAACCCCTGGGGACGGACATGTCAACTGCCCCTAAGCAAATATTCGCTCACTACTGTAGTTACGGATAGCCTCATTACTAATTAGTTTATAAAGTGTGTATGTGCGATGTATGATAGTGAGCATGCGTGCGTGAGTGCTTCACGAACTCTACAAAGTGTTGAGCGGTCTCAGTCAGAAAAATGTAACAACTTAGCCGGCTATTGAACCACTTTTTTTTGGGAGTGGAGATTTAGCCGAGCGGTTGTCTGTGGCCTCTCAGCTAGGCGACTGATGCCGTATGTTGTGGGTTCGAATCCGATTGAAAACTAGCCGTATTGGTAGGGCTAAGTTATCCATGGGCCAAACCAAAATTTGGGGGCCAGGAAGATGCATAGACGTTCTGCCAGTTATCTGCCTAAAGTCAAATAAAACATTACAACCCTCGACTGTTACACCATAAACAGAAAATTTTGTTTTCAGTCACATAAGTAAAGCAAGGCACACTAGACCAAAAGGGGGATTTTCTCCTGATCGGGAGAAAAATTGACCACCTGATCAGGAAAATTTCTCCCGATAGCGAGACTTTTTTTGATAGAGTAGTTTTGCGCAATTTAATAGACATTTGCACATTTACAAAAGTGTACCAGTATGTTCATTTATCAAATTTTAGGATGGGTTACCATTTTTTCCGAAAAAGTTCACCACTGCTTCCTTTGAATATTTTCACATTTATTAAATAATAGTGATACCCTCTGTAGAAAATGCATACAGCAAATTGTCACTTTATATGAAAAATGTATTTCCAAAGTGAGGATCAACTCCATTTGTACTTTTTAACGTCAAAGTCATGTCCCGGAATTCATTCGTTAACATTTTCAAACTGGTACACATTTTGGACAAAGTCTCCCGATCAGGAGATTTCTGTCATTTTTGAGAAAAACTGTCATCGAGTAGCTGTATCTAAATACATGTAACATTTCTAGGAAGTCTCCTGATTGGGAGAGAATCCCTATGTTGGTCTAGTGTGCCTTGCTGAAGAAGCTGCAGAGCTGTAACTCAGGTTTTTCCTGGGTATAATGTAAGTCGGTCGGCAAAAACAAGATTTGCTGGCCGGCTCGCATACTAAAGCAAAACCTCCATGTGGGTCCCACAGCATAGCACATTGTATAGCCCTACGAGCGCGAGATTGTCCGGCTTTGGATACGCCGCAGGCGGCGAAGCCAAAGCCGGACACTCTCGCCATACTCGTAGGGCTACACATTGTACTGCAGCTATGGTTACGACACAGGGCATTGAGTAATCTTGTTGTTGTTGTTGTTGTTGTTGTTGTTATTGTTGTTGTTGATGGTGATGATGATGATGATGATGATGACGATAATAAAAAATATTAAAAAACAATGTGTCATTCCTTGCTGTTGTTTGTCGATGTTGTAGATAATTGTAAAGAAAACCGTAATCGTGACCAAAAAACGACGTAGGTCGCCCAACGTCACTCCCGTCCTACTCACAGGGAATTAGTAATCTTGTTGTTGTTGTTGTTGTTGTTATTGTTGTTGTTGATGGTGATGATGATGATGATGATGATGATGATGATGACGATAATAAAAAATATTAAAAAACAATGTGTCATTCCTTGCTGTTGTTTGTCGATGTTGTAGATAATTGTAAAAGAAAACCGTAATCGTGACCAAAAAACGACGTAGGTCGCCCACGTCACTCCCGTCCTACTACACAGGGAATTGAGTAATCTTGTTGTTGTTGTTATTGTTGTTGTTGATGGTGATGATGATGATGATGATGATGACGATAATAAAAAATATTAAAAAACAATGTGTCATTCCTTGCTGTTGTTTGTCGATGTTGTAGATAATTGTAAAAGAAAACCGTAATCGTGACCAAAAAACGACGTAGGTCGCCCAACGTGTAGCCCTACGAGTATGGCGAGAGTGTCCGGCTTTGGCCTTTCCCCCAACACAACCAACAACAACAACAACAACAAGATTACTCAATTCCCTGTGGTTACGACTGTAACTAACAGTAATCACAGGCACTACTAGACACGTCGCTTGGCAATCGGTACATGTACATGTACTGATTCACAGTGAACAGTCTCTCTTTGTTTACTTTTGCTGCGGTTCCGTAGCCCTACCACTCCCTTTGCTGGTTGTGTTGGGGGAGTGGCATTCCCCCAACATAACCAGCTAAGGGAGTGGTATAGGTACTATAGGGCTACGGATCCGCAGCAACGTTTACTGTGAATCAGTGTGATTCAGTACCGATCGCGAAGCAACGTGTCTAGTGCCAGTGGTAATAATAACCTGACAAAGTGCAGCCTGTACCGCATGGAAATGAAAGCAATGGGTATTAGCTCACCTGTAACTCGGAATAAAATTGCTCATTTCGCTTCAAAAAACAGGCTGCCTATCTCAGTACATGTATCTCTCATGACAGGCCCGACGACAGTTCGAAATTTGCGCTGCTGTACATTTACATTGTGCGCATGAGCAAAGACCTCAAACGACCTGAGCCAACCCCGACATGTTCTGCATGCAACGGGGCTTGTTATTCGTTCACAGTCTACTACTCTGTAGTAGTCGTCCAATAGATATGTCCTTTACATTTTGGTGGCAATCTGTATTTACAGAAATATATGGCGGGAAAGTCTTACGTGGGGAGCAATATTGAAACAAACTGAACATGGAGGAAAAAACAGGGGAAGCGATGGAAGTAGGTGACGGCGCCAGTACCAGTAATAAAGAATCAAAGCCAACAGCGACGAGACCTGGGAAATCATCGTCAGGTTATGAACTTCCATGGTAAGTATGATCATAGATAGTGAGTCTCACCATGGAGGTAGTAGAGATGGTCTCACTGACTCACATTTCCAGTGTAGACTGAAACAACGCAAAGCATAATATGCTGTGCGTTGTTTCAGTCTCGCCGTTCGCCAGTCCCAGTAGGCTACCATTACCTGCAAATTACTGCCCTTGTTATTCAAGGTGGTGCAAGGACCGGGTCCATCAGTACGATAAATAGAGATTTACATCATGACAGTGAAACATACTTGTACACAAGATCAGACCGGAGACTGAGCACCAGGACACTTACATTGAAGAATGTGAAGATTGTATTTGTTTATTTGTTCAGTACTGTAGATTATAGCACAGACTATAAATTATAGTATCGGAGGGTGGAGAAAGGTACGATAAACTATAACAAACGAAGTATATTTGATGAAAACGTGGCATTTATGATCATATGCATGATGAAACTCGTAAGTGATATTTTTGTTTATGCATAGAGGTAGTTAACCGTGGTTTATGTCACTTTGTCATCATGATTCATTGAGCTCAGCGATACTCAGCCAGTACAATGCGAGGAGGGGAACATTTACATCGTTGCAATTAATAACAACTAGAGTTTTGTTTTGTTTTCTCAACATTCCGTCATTTCTTATCCTGGAGTTCAGTATGAAAATGATGATCTGCATCATCCATGCGATTGGTTTCCATGGAAACAGAAGTTTATAAAGGATTAATGAGTAATACATTTCCCCATGAGCTCAGTGTCAAATATTCTTTTTTTGTACCATGGTCGATTTGCAGTCCCTTATGTCTATTTTGGCAGGCTGTAGAGTTATTGCATGTGACTGTTACACGTACGGGGGTACTTGGCCAAGGTTTGTGCTTACCACATAATTGGATTTTTTAATCATTACAAAAGTGAAGTCAACGAACAAAAAGGACACAACTACCTGTCTAGTATTTGAAGCATAACGCTATCAATGTCACAGCTTCATGTTTACATTGTTAGTTCAGTGCATGTACAGTTCTAAGAAGCAGTGTTTCATCCAGGATGGTATCAACAGGGGTGATTTCCAACTTTAACTAGACCAGTTCATGTGTTCCACTTGTATCTGTAAGGTGTGACTGGCACCATTTCATGGGGGTGGTCCCTTCCCCCTTGACAAATTACTAGGTGCTAACATGTCCACAGAGGGGGAATCCCCTCACTCCCCTCTCTGGATGAAACACTGTAGAAGTTGTACTGTACATAAAAATGCCATCCAATTATATCTGTAGAATATTTTTCCATTTCTCACGGAGAAAAAGGTCAATTATTGCAACAAGTACATCAACAATTTTAATTTTGTTATTATTCTTTAAATCTTTTGTTTGTAATAGGGTTGAGAAGTATAGGCCAGTGACATTGGATGAAGTTGTCGGCAATGAAGAAACTGTCAGTAGACTGGGAGTATTTGCCAAAGACGGCAATGTTCCAAATATCATTATTGCTGTAAGTCTGTCCTAGACTCTAATTTTACCATTTTCAGAGTTGGCAAAATTCCAGATAACATGGTTTCATTTTCATCTCACCAGTTTACACATAATTCTTCACATCTGTCTCTGTTAAATTGACTTGTTATCTTTGATGGTATCACATCTAAATACACCGCAATCAAGCTTTGTTCTCACTTCATCCTGTGAGGATGTTGCAAGGCATGTTGTTTCTGACAACTGACAATCTGCAGTGTTTTTGCTAAGGTTAAGGTACATAAGTTAGGCATGTAAATACACTACATGTGACTTTCCTGGTTTAGGAACCCAGGTCACATTTCTGTTGTCTTTTAATATGATTGCATTTGATATTCTCAGGGGAACCCTGGTAACATGACTGGGGAGGCCTGGTAAAATTTATGTGGTCACCACCCTAACAAAAACATTAATCTGTTTACAGTCCATCGTGTGTGGAGGGACTGTGATCTGTTACATTAATATCAATGTACAACATTCTGAAACACCAATTGTTCACAAGTCTTTGCAGGGTTAATGATAGGAATGGATGCAACAATTGTCCCATGACAGTACAAAGATGACTGCAGTGTGTCTGCATGATACCAATTGCAGTGATAATTATGGGCTGTTCAGGTCTTCATAGACTTCTACCCAGAAATCCTGATCATAGAAAAAGAAATATATCTACAAGAAAATCATTTATCTTGGCAAAAACTGGACAGGGAATATTAAAATCTGTTTATTGAACTGTAATCAAGACTATATCATCAAAAAATTCAATGAATCCTTTTATATTTTTTTTACAGGGTCCACCAGGTACTGGCAAGACAACAAGTATACTGTGTTTGGCAAGGACATTACTTGGATCAGCTTTCAAAGATGCTGTCCTTGAACTCAATGCATCAAATGACAGGTGAGTTGTTGAATATCATCAATGAAAGGGAAAAGCTGTTTTTAAAATTAACTTTACAAAATTGATGAAAAATTCATGAGCACATTACAATGTACATGTGACTTTCCTGCAAACACGCATTTCTGATGTTGCATCTTTTGTTGTCAATCCTTTACTCAACCATTAAGCTTTACACTCTTGGTTCTGTTTGATATAGATACAGAGAAGTAATATCAAAAATTTTGCCAAAGTTAAATTTAAAGAATTAATATCTCCCTACTGTCCTGTAGTATAACATTTTTTGTATGAGCAAAAACATTGAAAAACTAGAAAGCATTTGCAAGCAAAAGCGAAGTTCCAGAGACCAGAGCAGCGGAAGAAACAAGAGAATGTGTGACAAAGATAGGTGCAGAATGAAAGAGTGCTTTGGATTTTAATATTCAAGCACGTACCTATAGTTAGGGCTGATAGCAGTAAACAAAAGAATGCAAGTAAAAGCAAGGCAGTCCGGGCAATTACAGTACACAGATTACAAATGCCTACATGTACGGTAAAAACGCAACAGATACATACGGGGGCGACAACGCACGGAAATGTATATCAGACGACATTCTCGCGAGCCAGAGCAATAATTTTCGCTCCGCTGACCTACGCAAAAATCAATTGCTTGACGGGTAGCGCTGAGTTGTTGCCGTAAAGAGGCGCGTGGTTTACGACGATGATCAGACGAGAGGAAACATCGGACCTAGGCCGTTGAAATTGAAAGCCGAGGCCACATGCATTTTCATTTGATTAAAAGCACAGACTAAAACAATTTTCATTGCTATGTCGCTGTTTTCACAAGATACTGACCGTTTGATCTTGGAAAGTTGAGTTGCTTTTACGTGCAGCCAACGCATGCCGGTGCGGTGACAGACAGTTCACTATGAATGCCTAGCTCTGCATGGCAGGGCTAGCCCTGCTGTGTGCTAGCGGCATTAAACGGCCTCCCACAATCTGACCATAGCCCCGCAGACTGATATAGGAAAATCCTCTCGTGGCTCCTCAGAAATACGGCGGGCAGTTTCTCTGCCAAAACAGCCGATTTTGAATCCAAATTTTGCATTGATCTTCGTTTTCGAGCACACCCACCTCGCCTAGGTACACGATGTGCCCAGCCGCGCTTGTAAACTTACAGAAAGCCTACTTTTCTCTCTCTATGCGAGCGAAGCGATCGTATCCGCCGCCATTGTTAATGTCATTCAACCATGAGCATTCGGGCGAAACAGTATAGCGCCACGTACGGCGAGTATTTAGAGAAAAATAAAATCAAAAAGCAACAAAAAACAAAGCGAAAGAAAGCTAGAATTATTAATAGCTGAACGCAATATGATAGTTGAGCAATGCAAAATAAAAAATAAATAAATAAACAAACAAGAAATGCCCGTAAAACCCGTCCGAGATGAGCGATGACGTCATAAGCGTGTCGCAATGCATTCTGGGTAATTAAGGTAAAATTTGTGTATAGCATGTTCTATGGTAGTAATACCGGAAATAGAGAAAGAAAGAAAGAAAGAAAGAAAGAAAGAAAGAAAGAAAGAAGGAAAGTGAGCAAAAACTAACAGTTCCAGAGCTGGTCTCTGGAACTAACTACAGTAATGACAACATAGTTGTGGTAGTTTGATTGCATACATAAACCTTTCTCAAAAACAACTAGCAAACAAAAAGGATAATTTCTGTTTCAGAGGTATTGATGTTGTCAGGAACAAGATTAAAATGTTTGCACAGCAGAAAGTAACACTGCCTAAAGGAAGACATAAAATTATAATCCTGGATGAAGCTGACAGGTAACAGTGTCATCAAATAGTGTGTCTGTAGTGTTCATTCATTTGAGCTCTGTTTATCTGGTTTTGTACTCAGCAATTTTCATGTCCCTAAGATCCAGTATACATTTCTGTCTGGAAAGTAAACCTCATGGATGAGTGTGAATCTTGATCTGAATATATTGAGCACTTTTCCTGAAAATTTCAGTGCGGAAATGTGTGATATCATAGTAGAAAACAACTGTGAAAATGCTTATTGGCTAACTGCACGATTGTGCTGATTATGTGCAGGATAATAGTCGCGCCAGCGGCTTACTGACTACGCATGCGCTTATTCATAATATACTATGCGAGTAACCGGAAGTGTACCCTTCTTTCGTGGGCGCCGCCATGTTTTTTTTTTGAGTACTCGTAAATAAACAAATACGAAACAAATTATTATTATATAACATGCCATTTATAAAATATACCTCTTTTATTAGCCAGTAAATGTTATTATGCACCTTGTCGCTGATACAGAATATCGTTAATATAGATAAAGGGAGAAAACAGTCGCGCATATGAACGGTGGCATACGCAAAGAATGCTGGGATTGAATTTTAGAAAAGCGCCCCCAGTGTCAATAGTTAAATTCAAAAATTGCCAGTTTTTAGACGGAACGCTATAGTTTTCAGCTTGCAAGTGGAAGTTGGGCAGTGCGGTTACCATTGCAATGATAATGATTGCATGATACGTCCCTTGTTTAACGCAATAGGCTGTTATCAATGTAAAACTTGCCAATTTTTGTCCAAAATTTTTACACGTTACAGAAAATCTATAGGCCTACCTGCACTGCTGCAGGGTTTGACGTCCGCGCGTGTACGTACGTGAACTGCTTTCATCAGAGGGAAACTGGGCATAGTTGTCATATATACGTTTATGAAGTAACAATTAATTACATTTTATCATGAATCAATACAAATAACATTGCCAATCTTAACCCCTGGCGCGACACCAAGGGCTGAGCCCTATATAATATTATGTAAACAAGAAGTTAATCCCCTTTCTCTCAAGTTGTATTTATTTCTATGGTTTGTCTATGGAGCATGGTAGAAAGAGGATTAATTTAGACAGTAAATTATATTGTCAGAAAATAACATTATTATGATATTTCAACAAAGTCCACACATCTTGATGAAAAAGTATCGTCCTATGATTGTTTTCAGTATGACAGATGGAGCGCAGCAGGCACTGAGGAGAACCATGGAGATTTACTCCAAAACCACTCGCTTTGCATTAGCTTGCAACACATCAGATAAAATCATTGGTAAGCAATGCCAGGATATGCTTTCTGTCCAACGCATCAGATTTTTATGCTCCCATGCCATTATGGCAGAGAGTATATTCATGTAGTTAAGAAATTGACCAGATTTTCTAATACATACTGTAGTTTTATTTCTGAATTAGTTTCAAGAATGGTAGCCAAAGTCAGCAAAAGTTGAAATTATGTTTTCTTTTGGAAAACAAAACGTGTGACAGTGTTAGGTGATATTTAGTATATATACACACATGTGAGGATCTTGATGTGAAAGCTGAAATCATTTCTGAATTTTAGAAATGGCTGGCTTGTTTTGTTAACAAGACCTTGCAATTTTATTTTGAAATTGCAGGTTACTGTATTGAATGTCAGTAGCTATTTCTCTGGCTTTGCAACATTATTATAATAAAAGTTGTGTATCTGCTATGATCTATTTCAGAACCAAGAATGCTAAATATTTCACTGCAAACAATTTCTTTCTTTGAAAGAATGAATTATGACCGTCAAATAAAACTGTTCACTCAAGATGTGGTGTTATTAATTTTCAGAACCAATTCAGTCCCGATGTGCTGTTTTGAGGTACTCCAAGCTAACAGATGCTCAGGTTTTAAATCGTCTGTTGACAGTCATTGAAAAGGAAAAAGTGACGTCAGATGACAGTGGACTGGAAGCTATTATTTTTACATCACAGGGAGATATGAGACAGGTACAAATGTTATAAGATTTTATAATGCGTCTGCGCTTGATCGGCACACAAAGTGCACCATGAGCAGCATAGCTGTGAGTAACTGCAGGTTATGAGGTCTTGCCAGAACCACTGCTCAGGAATGTGATGACATCAAAAGTGGGCTGTTGTTCCTATGCTAATAAGTATAACTCAGGACCACTGCACACTGACAACTACAACACATTTTCACTGTATGTATGTCCTGGATGTTTCACATATCCACACGTAGTAGTCGTACTGTCTGAGGTCAATGCAGGACAGTTCTCTCACAATGGGATAATAAATTGGGAGGGATGATTTGGATATGTTAGAATTGCATAAGAAAGATGGATGATAAAGAGCCTTTTGAGATTCAAAACATAAGACAATGTATGAACACAATCAGTTGTGTCAGTCACATAGCGATATTTGCCAGATATATGCTGACCTAGAGAATGACTGCAGTCAGTTGAGCAAAAAGATGACATACATGCATTGTATTTTAAGTGATTCATTTTCTGTCGTTTTTGTATTACCTTCACCCAGAATGAAAACTTCAATATTAACTATTATTCACTTTACATTTACACAGGCACTGAATAACTTGCAGTCAACGTGGCAGGGATTTGGTGATGTCACCGGAGAAAATGTCTTCAAGGTGTGTTTTCCATAAAAAATTTCATTACAAATGTATTTTTCATCAAGCAAAGGTGACAGGTTTCTCACCTTCATCAATAAATCAACTTGTTAGATATCTATGACATATCGACCTCTTTCAATTTTGACAGTGTTGGAAATTTTTCACCTGTCACATAAGGGCCTGTTTATACCTATAGAAATTCTGGCATTCTTTACTTATAAATGCAGACGGGGACTTTAAAAAAAAATTGACATTACACTTTTTTCATAACGCTTGCAACCCTGCTGTTTGTCAGTGATTATCCATCAGGGCTGCTCTAGAATTGTAATTTAAATTCCCAGTTTGTATTGCTATTCACAAGTATCAAATATACAATCCCAAGCCTGAAATTTCCCCATTCAGAGTTTTGGAAAAAAACAGTTGACAAAAACCACGGATGGCTTTAAAGTGCAGATTTACCAGTGATACAACATAGAAAACACTACATCCTTTTTTTCTAATACCTTTGTCAAAATATTTTGTTGTTCTGCATTTTTGTAGGTATGTGATGAACCACACCCACTGATTGTGAAGAATATGTTGCAACATTGTGTGGACGCCAACATTGATGAAGCTTATAAACTGATGAAGCATCTATGGATGATGGGATATTCTTCAGAGGATATCATAAACAATATGTTTAGAGTCTGTAAGAATGCCCAGATACCTGAATACATAAAGCTAGAATTCATCAAGGTAAGGCTGCAGATTGGGAAATTTGTTGAAAACTACAGTTTGCAATATATTCCAGGGCAGGGAAATTTTATATTTTTGAATACTTCATATATTTAAATACCATTCCCATGCTGTTAAATTATGTAGAGTCACTATCAGCAGTTATTTCAGATGTACGTTCATAATTTGCTGTAAATGTATAGTTGTGTCAAGACTGTTGAAGAACCCAGAATAGCAAGGGAGCCCTCTAGTGTCATTACCGGGTACATGTATGTCTGGTGTACTGCTGCATGCCGAATTTGTTACCATGGCTCATCTTGCCACCGTTAATACTGTTGTCGGCCAACGATTTAGAGTTTTCTTGATGAGAGTGAAGCTTTTCACAGTGCAATCCTTTATTTTCATTTTCCATAGGAGATTGGTTACACCCACTTACGGATAGCTGAAGGTGTGCAGTCTCTGTTACAGATGTCAGGATTATTGGCAAGGTTGTGTCAAAAGACTGAATCACCAGAATGATCTGACAAAGCTTGACATTGCGGGAAACATGAAATCAACTACAGGAGATTGTCAAGAACTGTGCAGCAAGTGACAGACCAAAACGATACAGCAAGTGAAAGACCAAAACAATAGACTGTTTCACAGCAAACAACTTCTAACAATGATACTTACATTTATCTACTGCCAATAGATTTATGTCTTAAGAGTATTTCTAATGGAAGTATTTTTTTGTATTTTCTATTCAGAGCACCACTGCTGTGGAGTGCTTACACAATTTTCTTATCAAGCCAACACTAAGCATGACTGTAAGGTTAGCATTTCACAAAAGATGGCGCCCTCAACGGCAGCCATAAGAGATGAACACATTAAGTGATAACATGATGACATTGATACTGATGTAGCAGCTGTTGTTGTCAAAAAAGATGAATTAGGCAGACAGTTTCATCTCTGAATGTTTATTACACAGAGTAACTCCCGTGTCTTTGCAGACATTTGTGACATTTCATCAGAATAAATGACTTGCGATGTGTACTTTGTTCCAAGGTCATTTTGCATTCTGTTTAAAATCATAAACAGGGTAGACTTCTGCAGATTTAATTTCTAATACTTGAATAAAGAAAGTAGATGAGGGAAAAACAAAATAACAGACTATCAACTGGGGTTTCCCTATCCTTGCAAATCTTGTTCATTTAAAATCGCCCTCCACATATGACCTCAAGAAACATGACACACTCAAGGATGGCAGGGTTACTCAAAGTCTTTGTGATATTCTGCCCAGGCAGATTTCAGTTTTGAAGGCAATCATTCAAGAGAAGGGTTGATGTCTGACGGTATATCGTCAGGGGAAGATTTAAGTTTTTGAACTTCAGTATTAATGCTGTCATAGGTTTGTGAAACCTACATGTATGTAATAAAAGAAACATGGTTTGAGACATACTGTACCATTGCTTAATGTCCCTTTACATACATAACAGCTTTCTGAGAAGAAGTGGTAAACGCCTTGGTTTACCACACTGACCAACAAACACAATGAACTTGCCATGTTTTTGGGTTCAACAACCACACTGGTGACCCTGTTTTTTGTAAAAAGTCTGTTGCACATATGAGACTACCTTGAAGGCTTATACTATAACACTGTGACACAGTATGAATTTCCTTTGTGTCCAGAATAACCTCAATCCAGCTGGACATTCAAGTAGGTGTCAACAGGTAGGGACAAAGATGTTGACAAAGACGTTGACCTTGAACCAAATTTTACTTAACTTGGCATATTGAATCACCTAATGGTGCCGCCATAGATAATTCTGTATCTATGGATCTGCAAGTGTGTGGAGAAGGGTGTTAATACAAGTGGCATGAAATTGAAAAATATCACTTTTTATAAAGACTTATTAACCTGCTACCATGGTGATAACTACCAACAGGAAACAAATTTAACAGGAAGTACCGGTATGTACCTAGAAGTATGCTGGACATACATTTGAAAACAACAATGGATGTTGCTGATTTGGACAATTAGAATTAGAGTCTTGTGACAAAGGGTGGATATGTCAGTTTTGAAAATTGAGTTATTTCATAAAGAACAGTTTTGAACTTGTGATATTATTTCATGAGCAGGGTTAGGATTCAGTTTTACATCAGTTTCTTAACCCCATGCAGAAACTACGGTAAAGGGGTTAATCATACTTAAAAACTATCTACTGTTGATTGACCAATTAGAGTGCTCAATTCAGGGGTTTTATTTACTCATAAAGCCTTGGTCACCAAATTCCAAAACGAATGACAGCGCCGTAGTAAAGTACTGTCCAATCAAAAATGAACATGTCATAATTTGTAGACATCTGGTACGTTTTAATATTAAAATTTGGTAACACAGCGGAAACCAGCTGCAACACAAACTCTGCTGTGCCCTAGGGCATTTATATAATGTGCCCTAGGGCATTTATAGGATGTTCCATTACATTGGGAGGCTATTTCACAAATAAAAGTTTTAATTCATATCCTAAACATGTTACATTGACAAAGGGGACGGTTGACGTAAACACATTGAAAATGAAAATATACCAGTTAGGGGCGATAGTTTTTAAGTCGGATAAAACCCTCGTACTCGGGCTCTTCTGGTATATAAAGTCCAACCCTAAGATAAAATGTCTCGGCCTGCGGCCTCGCTCGACATTTTATCGTTGGGTTGGACTTTATATACCAGAAGAGCCCTCGTACTTGGGCTTTATCCTATACTTGATTCATTTCTTCTGAATACAAGTCATATTGAATAGCCTAGATTTCTATCAAAGTGCTGGTGAAATAAACAACAACATGACCAATGGCTTGATGTACTGCAAGTAACGTTTATTTTATCTTAATATGGGCAAAAAGGCAATAATATCTACAGTCAAATAATGTCTCCTTTGCAACAAAAAAAGACAGGAAAATTGCACCTCTGAAGAAGATGTACCGAACAGCTCTGTGTGTCAGCAGTCTTTACATCAGTAAAGATCTGCAGAAAAACTGGTGTAATGGTATTACCCCTCTTCCTGTGATATATTTCCCAATTTGTGTGAAGCAAAACCCAAACTCAAATGACAGTTTACCCCTTTTGTGTGATGCAATGCCCACACTCCTATGACATATTACCCCATTTGTGTGATGCAATACCCACAGTCCTATGACATATTACCCCATTTGTGAGATGCAATACCCACAGTCCTATGACATATTACCCCATTTGTGAGATGCAATACCCACGGTCCTATGACATATTACCCCATTTGTGAGATGCAATACCCACAGTCCTATGACATATTACCCCACTTCTTGTGATTTATGACCCTACTTACAGTTATGTACACATCAACTTGACTACAAAAACTGGTATGACAGGATTAAATGAAGTCCATGGTACAAACTGTTTCACTAAAAAGAGTTGAAACGTTGTGCTGGGCAATGCCTTAGTTCAGTCAGTACAATTGCTTTGCTGATAATAATAGTGATTTGGTTGACAAAATAGATCATGGATTCACTCATCCCAAAGACAACTTGACGCAGGCAAGTGAGTTTGCTTATCAACTGGCTTGAGATGAACCTTTATCAACACCACAAATTTGTGTCCATAGAAACGGTTTATTATCCTTTATCTGCAAATAATGTGACAAAGAACCACTCTGTCACTCAGAGGGGAAAAAAACATACACAGCATTAAACTTTCAGAAAATCCACAAACACCACTATTACTACAAACTCTGCTACACAATCTAAACACTTCCATCTTCTTTCAACACAGACCTGTTAAGAAGAATAACAGGATATCGCTGTCTCACAGAGGTATTTTCTGATTTCAACCACAGAGAAATTACAGAAAGCACGTCCAATAGCTTCAGCATTATGTAAAATATTTACCCAGAAGGGGTTCTATACCACAAGCAAATAATCAAATCTTTCACATGATCATTTTACAAGAAAATTAAATAATTCATATTTTATACAATCCTATCATATATCTAGTCATGTCATATTTTTCATTGTACTCTTAATAGCTCTCCTTATGGCTTTGTGAAATGACACAAATAAATAAAACATAACACCAAGTTGTCCAAAGATGTACAAGGCTGATAGACCTGTAGACTTAAAGAGCTTGAAAAGAAAATCCCATAAAACAAAATAGAATAGTACTGATATAGAGGAAAAAGGAAGCAATGGATGTCACTCCGAGTGGTTAGCTCAATTCTAGAAAAAATATCTCTTTTATCAGTATTACAAGTACACTACCTGTAATCAAGCTTACAAGATACCTCATCCCTATAAAAGACCTTTTTCAGAGATGCATTGAGTACTGGCAGACCATTCCATTCTGTTGTTGGTGGTCCACGTCCTGACAGGTGGGTGACATATTCAAACCTACTACTTGCCTGCTACTATACTTGCAGTCATAGCTGTTATGTTGGAAAGCCCTTTTGAATCAGAGTTATGGTACTTTTTTCAAAGGCTTCCACCCTGTAAAAACAACTTTGGCTAGTACAATGCAACAATAAAATTTCAGTCTGTATTGTGTAATTTTTAGTTTTCCAAATCAATTTTGGCATAAATTTAACCTGAGCTGCACAAGATTGAAAAACAAGCCCAACTAAACACAACAAAAAATGTGAGAAATTTTTCTACATTTTTAAAATTGACTTTTACTTGCTGAGGCACTGTTGTGTGTGCTTTGAGGTCCATTAGTTTGGTAATTACACTGTGAACTAGACCTGTTTGATCATGGATGGCCTGTAACCTTGTAAATTTTTTCCTGTGATATCAAAGAAATACTATACTGAAAGTTCTGTGAAATCAAGGTTGTATCAATAATCATAAAAATTTGAAAATATGAGTAGCATCAACAGAGAATTTCATAGTGCTGGCCATTTCTGGTCATTGTCACTACACCAAATATGACAAATTGACCACAGGGATTTCAGGGTTGGGATTGGGTTGAATGGTAAGGGGGCTCTTGAAACACTGGGATAAACCTAGGTTTGGTGGGTTGACAATAGTTTATATGCAGTAGATTAAAAAGTGTGTCTGGGTTTGGTGGGATCAAGACAGCAACAATACCTCACAACCAGACATTGTACATACACAATAATGAAGATAGAGAAAGAACAACAAAAGTTCTAAATATACAAGTTCTCATCATCTACAAAACAACTTCATTGCGCTGCCTTTGTTTTTTCAGTCCATCCATTCTCTTTTTCCTTTCGACAACTTTGTTGCCCATGGTTTGTTTCAGAGCCGGCAGGCTGACATGTTCCCTGGCTTGGAAGGCCGCCTCTGGTAGTTTCCGTGATTGGCCTTTGAGAGCAATTTTTGGCAATTTTCCAGAACTGCAGAGAAAATTGGAGGAAAACAATAATGGTTCATTACATAATGACAGATAACATCAACTCTCTGAGGTGTTCAAAGACTGTACATAGACAACTGTCACCGATTAAAAATCAACTAATCTTCAAATATATTGTGCAAATACATTGTGGACCCATTTTGTAGTGATACCCAATGATAAGATTAGCTAGTGTGACATTTGGATGGCAACACAAATACAAGCTATCAGATAAATTCAAGCCTTATAAGAATACTCCACTATGTTAATTAAAATTCCAATTAGTTTCAGTGCTAATTTTGTTTACGTAGCCTCTTAAAGAAATAATCAATGCTCTTGATTATCAAGCAACAAGTCATTGGAGATAATAAGGTTCTCTTGAGTTGGGATAGAACTATAGCAGTTTGAAGGGAGGGTTTTCATGTTTCTTCAACATTTTTAGACTGACTCAGAGGTCAAAAAGGTTTTTCATTCATACATGTACGAAGGGATATATTTACGCATTTATTCAAAATGATAATTATGAAAACATGTATACAGCATACTGATACTGTCTTTTCACACTGCAGACTGTGGCTGCTGGTATTATTGTACATTGCTGTACTACCGGTAGTACATATTGAACTTTGCATGGTTTATCTTTGTCACCATCACAACTATCTTTCATTGTTTGTGTGCTACTATTTCCTCCAATGAATGTATTCATCTCTTTGATGTGATGGCCATTTTGCTCATTTCAGGATTATACAACCTTTACTTTGCACCATGTATGAGAGGCAAGTGTTCTATACACAAAGTATCTGGCACAACTTTCATAAAATAATTCAGTTGGTAAGAGATGAGCTTGGTTTTTGTAATTATGTAAGGTAACCCCCATGTGTCAAAGCCATTACCTGTGTGGGTTTTCTCCCTCTTCTGCCACATAAGCTTTTGCTAATAAATATGCATCAGGAGTCCACTTATGTGAGTACAAGACATCTTTCAGGTCTGCTTTCAATCTCATAAGCTGAAAAAAATAAATCAATAAATTTCAATAAATCTTTTCAACTTAAAAGTGATGAAAAAGTGTCCATGTGGGAATGAGAACATACAAAAAGATGATTCACAGCAACTTTACAGCAGTAGGGTTCTGGAACAAGAAACTACCGTGTCAAACAAAGACTTCTCTCCATATAGTACAGCAATCATATGACTTATAAAAAAATAGGGCCAAAGTCCCTGAAGCTACTATAGACATGGATACAAAATTAAGTATTTCTCACTAAGATCAACCTAGGGACATTTAAACTAAATATTGAAGCTGTCTGACCAGCGGTTTTGAAAAAACAAGCGACTCAACAGTTGACAGAGCTCTGCTGTGTTATGTAGAGAATAACCTTTTGTGACACATGTATTGATGAAGAAGGTGGATATCTTTGATAGCTCATTTCAGGATGGCCTGACCAAAAATGGAAAAAAATTCTGTAAAAATACAGATTTGCATATTTCATCAGACTATATTAGTGTATAATAGCAAAAAAACGAGAGTTAATTACATTCTAATCAAAGTAAACAAGACTTGCTTAAATCAAGATTTACATCATAAAAAAACAGCATATCTGTCAGGTTATAAAGAATCTTGAGCTGGTTATCTTTTGGTAATATCAGTATTTTCATCCTATTAACCAAGCACATTTTAACTTTCAAATTAACATTGTAAGTAAGTTCTGTTGAATAAGTTGAGACTGTACTACTCAGAGAAAGCACACTGAAGAGACAATGTTTGAAACTTAAGAAGTTCAAGGTCATCAAAAGCATTATAAGGAATCATGTTACACTTTCATTGCATTGTTTACAAAGATTGCATAATTGCTATAAATAGCACATGAGGAAGCTTACAGCCCAGCTTTACCATAAAAACCCTATCACTTTGACCACTCTTTTAATTGACCACTCTATTTTTTTCCTCAAAAAGTAATCCTATTTTATCCTTACCAAGTCAACCATAAATGGAAATTAGAACTTTCTCTATCTCTATTTATTTGACCACCCTATCATGACAAACTATTATGAACAATTTCTTTTAGATAACATAAATGGTGGTTCAGAATATATCAAAGTTGGGATTCAGGAAAGTTGCCTTTACATGTTTTAATCCTCAATTCACTATGAACTGTCAAAAAAGTTGAACTTTCTGATAATTCCACACTAAAATTATTTTGGCTTTGATGATTTCCTAATTAATTCAATTATTTAAAATCATATTAATTATTTTTTCTGGGTGAATTGATAGGGTTTATACAGTACAAGAATTACATACAATGTAAGTCAAACTTTGACCAAAAATGACAAAAAAATTCCTTAAAAATACACATTTGCATATTTCATCACAATTTGAACAAATCTAAGTTGGGTTATCCCTAGGGACATGTATACCAAATAACAAAGCTGTCTGACCAGCGGTTATGAAGAAGTAGATTTTTTACCAAAAACACCTTTTTTGGCATTAATTTGCCTATTTTCAACAATATCAAAAAATTAAAAAAACCAAAATCATATTTTAATCTACACAACAAATATCAAATCAGTAAGTACTGCGGTTCTCAAGATATTTGAGTGGACGGACGCCTCACAAACGGACATACATACATACAGTACATACATACATACATACATACATACATACAGACTGACGACGGACGCCGGACGGATACCCATCCCAATAGCTTCTATAGACTATAGTCTATAGTAGCTAAAAATTGAATCAAAGACTTTGGAAACTAACTTGTACACAGTTTGTTATCATTTGTCAAAACTGGACATTGACACAAACGACATTAAGTACAATCTTGAAAACAGCAATACCAATGTTCAGTCCAATTTTTGGTGAAATGAGTTTTGAGACTCAATCCCTGTTATAATGCCAACACAGCCATACCATGTCTTGAAGATAGGAATACAATGCTGTCAAGTGTCCAAACATATGCAATAGGATACATGTAACTCAGATATACTATCCCTGATACTGTTATCAGAGAGAAAAACCACACAGAAATCATCAGAAAAAATCTCTCTGTGATCAATATGACAATATTGAAGGCCTCTAGGATTTGTCATAGGATATACTTACTTCATGTGATTGTTTGTCATTTTGCCTTTGTAAATGTCTAATAATTAATTCACATTCTTCTAACGTAGGTGGTCTTGGCATGCCTGCTTTAGGTCTGACTTGCAGTGGGTCCATACTTGGATTCAATGCCTCTACTGCTATCTGTAACTGTGAGTGTGGGCTGGTTTGCTGTGATACTTCTGTACTGGGAGGTCTATTGGATCAAAACATCATCAAAAGAATTTTTTCATAAAGTAATTGATCTGCTGATATGCTATGCAGAAAGCTGACCCTGGCAAACGCCAAATGCAAAGTCCCTCTCTAGTTTATACAAGAACTTGATGCATGTGGCCCAGCCAGGTCAATGGATGTCTATATTTTTATATCACAGTAGGCACAGAGAAACTTGTGATTTTTAGAAAAATATTCATAAATGTTAATAACGATAAAACAAAATTACAGGATGCTTTTTGGTACAAGGATTGAGCCATCTTTAGTTTGCATAATCTATAATATTTCAGATTATTTTTCTCAGGCCCGTATTTTGAAGAAAATACAGCCAAAAAAAGTTACTAAGATTATCCCTCTTTTCACATACATGTAATTGTAGCTTTATCATTGTTGAACATAATTATGCAGATACAGCTTGGTAAGATCCTTGACAGAATCAGATTTACCTGTCCTGATCTGTAATAACTAAAAGAAATCTTGAGATTCTGTGAACTTTTAAACCAAACCATATCTTGTTTAACAAAGTATAAATCACAAGTTTCACCGCAATGTTGCCAATTTATATTTGAAGCATGGATCTTCCTATGCAGTTGACACTGGATGTGAACAAAGTTAAACTTCAAATGTAGTTACAAGATGTTGTGCTTCATCTTTTGTTCCGTCTGTTTCAAATTTAAACTCTCAAAGATTCTGTCCTGTAATTTCAGTTCTGTGCTCGGTACAGCATTTGCTACCGAAGACATCATAGACACTTTTCATTGAAAGCTTAATTTGTGACTTTTCAGCATAACATTCCTAGGTTTTCACTCAATAATTCTCTAAAACATGTTTATATTTCTGATTTCTTTGAAAAAACACTGAAAACCATAAATTTCTGATTTCTACAGAAAAACATAAAGACTGAAATTTTGTACTACATGCATACATTTGATTTTTAAGATTGTGTTAACAACAAAGCAAGTGAATGTTTCAATCCAAATCTTATTTCTGAGAAGATCTATGCTTCTGATAAAATTGACAGTAGTAATTCAGTTAGTAACAATATCGTTTGAATTATCAAACAGCAAACACAGGACAATGTAATTTGCCTATTACCAAACACCTATTAATACCCCACAATACAAATTTCAACTCAAGAGGTGTGAAGTATGTGTAAAATGAAGATGAAGAACTGCGCTTGAAGGTTAAATATTATTCTTTAATATTATCCTATAATATTTACATGAAAAATTTGAGATAGATAATTTGCACAGCTCCCTTAGTTTGAAGCCACAGCAGATGAAATGACACTTATTCCCCTGAGAAGAATAAATTACATGAGACAGTCTGAGTAATGATACACCTGAGGCTATAGAGATTAGGAGGGCACACAGTGTGTTGAGCAGCAATTTAGCAATGGACAATAATATCACCATGAAATGAGACTCTAGGGAACAACAAAACATGTACACTGACATCAACAAGGACACAGTAGACCTACCACCACCACCAATTTGCCATGCAAATAATTAAACAGTTATAAGGACAAGAATTGCAGGTTGAAGCATACCACAATGGAAGCACAAAGCTACTGGCATTGATGGATGGCACACAGGTGACATGGGAGACTACATCCACTGGCTGTCATGGTGATGTTACCATGGTGACATGATGACACACTCTGGAGGAAGAACAGCACTGCAGCCTTGCCAACTCTACACATTGTGCATGCTTACCTCTTGTTTAATGTTTGCTCTACAAGTTGTTGGAGATACGCATTTCTACTTCTGGCATCTCGTAGTGCATACCTCAAGTTTTCTACTTCTTCTTCCAAAAACATTTTCTTCAACTCGTCTAATTTTTGTGCTGAAAATCACAGGGAAAAAATTGCAAAATTGAGAACAAGACACCACATGCCAACACGTGAAAGGAAAACACCTTCTTGTACACACTGCACTGGCCATGAAAAGTTATATCACTTGGCAAATACAGTAAATGAGTAAAACATTTGTCAATAATACTGGTATCATCCTACCATAGAGTGATCTAGATTTGCTAAGAACGTATAAAGTGAGATAAATTGTGTGCAACTGCCAAAGCTGTCAGTGTCCAGACGTCAAACTTACAAATTTGCAGAGACAATGGATTTGGTACAACATGCACTGTTATTGTTGAGAGATGAATTCCATTAGTTTGGACTGAAATACCGGTAATACACAGTAGATTTCTATTGTCTGTACTAAAATTCATTTGTCAACAACAACAACATTCAAGATAACACGCATACATTGACAAGTTGGACACAAGGAACTTTGACAAAATTGTGGATGTTGAATAAGAAAGTGTATTTTATGAACAGAACAGGAAAGAATTGAGTCAATGGAACTTTACAAACTGACCAGGAATCATAAACCAAGCAAAGCTAGCCTTGGATATGATAAGATTCTATCACTGCCATCATTTGTTTATTTGTTAAGAGACATGGTGATCTTTTGATCTCAGCTACCAACAATGCCCCCTCTCTTTCCCTGTCTTGGCATAAGTAATTACCTTTTGATTATATCAGTTAAATAAAATTGTCTTGCAGATAGCCTCTAGAGATCAAACAACAATGCTAAATTACCACAGGAACACTAAAAAGCTAAAGAGGCATATCCCAGGATTCAAATTGTTCAAATTAATCTGACCTTTGAACCCAAGGTACAATCTAACATTGGGACCTACAGCACTGTTTGCTATTCAGTAAGACATGCCTGTCTGCAAAACAATTTAATTAAATACAAAGAGACAAACACACAACATTTTGATGTTGTTTGTCCATTTAAAATACATATATGATATTCTTGAATTACATTCATATCGACAAGAATATGTAATGAAATATTTAAGAGATAATATTTTAATTGCCTTGCATTGTGGAGAAATTTCAGTTATTTATCTTTCTGATAATTAATATTAGGAAATGTGAAAATCTGGTAAAACTTACGAATAAACGAACTTTTCATGAAAATTTAAGTTTACTTGGGAAAGAATAGAAACTGTATGTGAATAATTACCAGAAATACCACAAATCTAGCTTGGTATTGACACATGAGTGAAAATATATGTGCAGCAACAGCACAAACCTTTGAAATTAAGACAGCAGTGCTTAGAGTTAAAACCACATTCTAAATGCTGAGTGTTGACAATTCCAAGGGTCTATGTATTTGTTTGGTACAAAGAAGCCGCCTTAAACTGGAGCATAGGAACCATTCAGTGACAAGGGCATTGCAGTAAGACAGAGGTCAAGAGGTCAGGTGACAGTGGTCAGCTTGCAAATTGCTTTGACAGGCATCAGCAGACATGATTAGCCAGCTTATAAAACTGAATAGGGTATTGATTTTTCCTACTTGGACATCAAAATGCTGTGAAGCTTTATTGAAAAGTTTGACGTTTAGCCAGCTGAAATCATTTTATTACAGGTCTTAAAATTGAGCTCATTTATTCTTTTGAAAACTTCTGATGCCAAATAGTTTATAGTTTAAATTCAGTGAATTCTCAATGGGATTCGAACTCACGATGTACAACACAAAGACACCTATCGAAGACATCACAGTCAAAACTGCTAAGCTAAGATGTTACAATACATGTCATGACAAAGACCATGATTTGGACAGAAGATGGAGTTGAATTTGATCAAACTGATATAATATCAGCAACTTCAATTTTGTAACATTTTTTGGGGAGGAGCAATTTTCCCAGTAGACTCCACAATAGTCTAAGATATTAAAGTAAATACAATTTTCTTTGTTGATTTCTGAGCTTATAAATTCTCACATAGACCTTGGATTTACTCAACTATCGACTGTTACATGAAATTCAACATTACAAAATGTACTGAGCTCTTCAAATTTCCTGGTTAGATTCCTGTCAGTTATAAGCAACACTTACAATCAGCTCAGTTCAAAAAAGTTGCCACTGAAAGAACAGGTTTTCATATCAAAGCACAGTGACCAAATTCAGATCAACATTCAAACTATCAGGTTTGTGTTAGAGCTACCTGGCCAACATCTCAGTTGCAAGCTACAGTTTGGACTACCGTACCATCTCAACTTCACTGAAAAATTGGTCCTACTACCCGGACAATAGCTTATGCCAGATCACATGACCGGTTGCTAGGTAATCATAGAAACCAGTAGAGTAATGCTAAGTAGAAAGATGGAAACTACATGGGACCATTATTGATTGTCAAGTAGAGACTCCAGACAAATGTAAAGGGCATTGGTAAAGTTGCAGACTGGTCAAATATATGTTTAGTAAATACTACTGCTTAATTTGATGCTCCTGTTGTGATCTGATTAACATAGGATAGTGCGTGCAATCTATTACCATAAGAATCCGACATCGGTGACAATTGGTACTTAGACTGGCACCAGTCACTTGGCTTTTCGAAGCAGCAGCTACTGGCTGGCCAACGTGTTCAATCAACGATCTAAACAACAGCCTACCACTAACAGTCTGCTGAAGTTTATTCTTTCAATTTATTCTGTTTTAATATTTATATGCCCACAGACTTGGAGCAAGTCTGGTACTAACTATGCTAATGGTAACCTACCTGATCAAAAGGGAAAAGAAGAATTAATGCAAAAGTCAATGATATACTGTGCTGTACTGTAAGTGACTTATCTGTTACAATAACACCTGCCTTCACTTCTGGTGTCAATATACACTTTGTAAACAGTACTGAACACACAAAGAGTATATGGCTGAAACTTAACTTTGTCAGAGCTACAGAATCGACAGCAAACATTGTACCAGCCATTTGGAAGGTCATTTCATATTTGATCTACAATGTTACGGAGAGGTAGTTTGAGACAAGACTGGTCATGCACGTATCACATAGCAACCACACAACTTGAAACACTTGAATTGCATCATTGTGTTTGAGTTAAGGTGGTTGGAAAGGCTATTTTTGCACCAATTCTTTTCTCAGAGTTAATGTCAAGTTTCAAGTGTTAGAATCAAGATATTTAGTTCAAATTTTCAGGATAACTCCCTTAGTTAATATTTTCTCCAAAGAATATAAAAATTGTATATTTGCAGCCATGATTTTGAAATATGACACCAGTAAATATTAAAATTTAATTTTTCATATTTTTTTTACATATTTGAATTTAATAATAATTGGATAGTATTAATATTACCAAATTAGTTATAAATATGTTGACACTATTTATTGTAAGATTTGTACGGCAGGATTTGTAAATAAAATTTGTTTTTATGATTTTACATGGGTTTATATATCAAAAAATTATTAAAAATTCTTTCAAATTTCAAAATGTGATTTTTCAAAAAGTACTTCAAATACAGGAAAATTGTGCCGTACAAATCTTATCTGTAACCTTGTTAATAGGCTGTAAAAAATTCCATGTCCATATCTCATTTCAAAGTTGGATTAAATTGGTATACAATTATGTAGGAAAACTGTTATTCTGTCAAAAATGTTGAAAACAAGCCATATTAGCACCCCTCTTTTGAAGTCATAGAGGAGTTTTTTTGGTTAATCTCACTTTTGACACATCTTTGACACTCAAAGAATCTAAAAGTGCATTTACAATAGCAGTCACTCACTCTGAATGCCAGCACCGCCTTGTCAAACTTTCCTGAAAAACAGCAAATAATGACTTTCCCTTTTCAAACATTTTATTAAAAGCTAGGGGACCTCTACCATAGTTAATACACTAAGGACTCCCCAACTTCTTCTTATTTGGTCAGTTTTTCAGAAGTTTTAACAGGCTATAACTCTGCAATGCCTTTGTGCCCAAATGTCTAGTTTTTTTTATTCCACAGAGAATGTTGACTACTTTTATATTTTAATAGTTTTGTTGACATTTATAACTGACGCTCTAGCCTTTCCAACCACCTTAAGGCTGAAACAACTTACAACTTAGAAAGTCATTGAGACGATTGAAATAAAAATGTCAGCTTTCTTGACAACAACAAGTGGTTGGTCTTACTTTGCCATGGTAAATTTACAGATTCATTAGACAACAAAAACCCAATGGCTTGTTGTTGGACTAGTCCTTGGCAGCCTGTCTGGCTTACAAATGAAAGACATTGAAGTAAGGTTTTCATTTCAAGCAGGTTTCTTTGTCGTGGTTGAATACTTCAAGAAAACATCGTCAAGACGGTAAGGTTGTGTGACAAAAGATCAAAACATGGAATTCTAGGTTCAACTTTGCCCTCTGGAAATGTCTTTGCTTTGAGTTGACACCAATGGAGTTAAAAAATACTATCTCCATCTAAGTGAAATGGCAAACAAAAAAGCCTTCAAGAAATTGTATGAGCTCTGCTTAAAGTAGGTATTGGTTTCAATATATGTACCTAGGTGACTAACCCAACATCCATGTCTTTTGCTATTTACATTTGAGGTGAAAACACTGCACACCAACATTTCCTGATCTAAAGAGGCATTTCACCACAAGGCAAATATTTTCTATATACTTTACATTTTGTCATACTTAATATAAACCTGTATAACTGACATATAACAGCAAATCCAAGTGTCTCCAAGGGCAGTGTTGCAAATAGATACGCACAAATTTGGAACTGTTCTACACTGAAGAATTAATGTGATACAGCTGCTCAATAGAAAATACTAGTATGTAGTTGTTTACACTGTATATTGACATTGTCTTGATGGTGTGGGCATTTGGCTGAGCAGTTTTGACTGTGATGCCTGCACCAGGTGACTGGGTGCCGTAAGTTGTGAGTTCAAATTTGATCAAATTTCTACTGAATCCATACAAAGTCATGTCATACTGCTGACAAGCCATGAGTTGTGAGGGTTACATGGCATATATACAGTAACACTGACTATAAAGAAAGAACTCATCACAGATTCTTAGAGTAAAGATGAACAAAATCCCTGATGAATGATAGATATGTTACACAATGTTGAAAGTTTTGAAAAACTTATCCACAGTCTCGAGTAGCAATGAGGCAATGCAATACTAGTAATTTTACACCTTGAGATAATGTTTAGTACAAGCAATAGTATGTGCTTGGTTTTCCTGTACTTTCAGTCAGATATAACACAACGCTAAAAGAGCTTGCTTTCTGTCTCACACTTATGAAATCTGGTGAACTTTCTCATACATGTCAGAAAGAGATTGATCTATCAAACAATGAGAAGTATCTAATTCCTACCGTCACAAAGTTTACTGTATTTACACAAAATGTAGTGATTTTAATGTTGAATACTGTATCGCTGACAGGTAAGAAAAGTGGACACCCAAGTTATTACCCTGTATAGTTCTGCTATTACAATTCTACGATTATAGGTTGAAAGACTTGTTTGTAATATTTGTTCTGCCATAAGAATTGAATGATAAATGGTGCTTGGTGAAATTTTCAGCTTACCTTGAGAATGGTGACTACCACCACTACTGCTGTCAGCTTCTCTGGACAACATTGAAACATCACTTAATTCTGCAACAGAGAACAAAACCAGCCTTATGATTCATTGTTACAGCACTGGTGATACTTACTCTGATGAATGTGTAGAAATATCAAAGAAATACACACACTTGGACAACAATTTCATTTTCATGAAAAACTTTGATAATTAAAGTTGTTTTGAGAACAAGATCTTTTCTTTCAGAGTTTCTGAAATATTTTGACAGTTGAAGATATGCAGATCTCAAATACAAAGTGATATGAGATCACACAATAGTACACACACTGGAGATTTCATGACTTCCATATTAAAGAAGGAATTGAATATACCTTGTAGGTATCTTAGAGCAAAGTTCTGTAATTCAACTTAAAACCCGATTCTCCATATCTTGAACACTAATACACACACTACCTCAATTCTCAATAACACTTTCGCTTATAAGAAGTCTTTCCCACATACTAATTTATAACAGAAAATAATTTCAGTTTAATATACACACACAGTGACTACAAAAGTAGAATTACACATCATTATTTTTCAATACTGTGAACTATGAAAGCCTATGTTGATTGTTACCAGTATACCATCTTGTGTTCAAGGATTTTAACTTGCGAAATATTAATCTGAGATTGTATTACTACATGATGTTCTGTGGCAATTTCATAGTTTCATGAATCTTTGTAAAAAAATTCAAACCAGATTGCTGGCTACAAATACCCTTGCTGCAGAATAAGTGTACATTAGATATTAAAATTTACCACCATTCAACTTTCTCTCAAAGTCGTGGAAAGCAATTATACCAAACGAATTTCTAAATCTTTAATTTTGAAACACTAAAATTAAAGCATCACACCATGGCAGGTTTAAAATGTCAAATGATTTTGAAATTTTAAACTACACACTAACTGAGCTGATTATTTGATTGAGTTCCTTTTCAATAGCTACGTGTATGACGTGATTTGTATGTAACTTATAACACAAACAATTTTCTATTTCAAATCATGTAAGAAATCTGGGCAACTATGTACTTTCTAATAACTTACATAAATTAAATTGTTTACAGAAAGAAGATTGTCTATTATCCAATTGATTGAAATTTTCATAAAAGCAACAAATGGATAACATTCATCTTTGAGTTTTTGAGTAGAATTTATTAATTTGTTACTTGAGATTCACAAATTTGACTGCTTCACTTGTGTATAAATTTTAGTTGGTAAGTTGCATTGTAAGTTGGAATAAAAACAACTGGTACATTCTGTATCAGATTTTGGCAATTCTTAGTTCACATTTCACTCCATACATGGAGACACGAAACACTACTTAACACTGGCAAATGTCTAGATACATGCAATTTGATATAATATTCCAAATCTAAAAAGCCTTTATAAATATCTACTTCATGAAAGCAACAGTACACAGTTATCAAAGATCACTAGCTGACAGAAATATTTTCTCAACTGGTGTATACATATTCACTGTAAATGCATTTCCAGAATGGCTCACAGTATATACATGATAGATATCTTTGACTACAGAGCTTATTTAATCCTTTGAGTCTTGTAATTTTTCCCTCCAAAATTTTCATGCAAAATTTTACAAATTTTTGGTGAATTTTTCTGTAATTGTTTGATAATTTTATACGAAAGGGACATCACATTTCAGCTTTACAGTTTTTTATCAAAATTTTGGCAAAATTCTGAAAAATATTGATTTGGGTATATTTTTTAAAGGCAGCAAAAATTGACTTTGGCACTCCAAGGATTAAATATGGGCCAGAGTCAATGTATTCACAAAATGCTATGATAAGAAGTTCCCAGTAATTAAAAGTAATCTATTGCTGAAAGTATGATGAAAAGTAAAGGGGCACTTTAGATGTCCTGAAAAAAGTGACACAAATGTCAGTGATAGCGGCAAGAGGGTCAATTACTATGGCGATAAGATAGATAGTAACAGCAAATGACTTGAGTCAAGCCATGCATACTCTACTGTCTTTATGATGCCATAAATCAATGGGATACAGCTAACAGAACAGTAAACTTTCAACACTTTACAAGGCCATAAGACTCTGTCACTGTGCAGCATGAATAAACATTTACTATAGGCCACAACATCTTAACTTCAACTATGAAAAGCTTCAGTGCACTGTAGGTAGTCAGCAAATACCATAGACTCTCCCAGCCTGCAAGCAATATTCAAAATAGCTTCAACTTCAATTCATTTACTTTCAGCAAGCCAAGAATAAAGTGGGAACCCATTTACCTGATAAAATACTGTGCTTAATGCACTCACCTTTCTTGGGACTCAAACCTTTTGCCATTACCAGTTTAAAATGTAAATCTGAAAAACAAATAAAAAGTTCAAAAAACATTATAATTGTGCACTACCAATATATTTATTTGTGCTAAACTTTAGGTAGCGGTCTCTCTGACTTGTTAAATTTACTCAGAAAACAGTATCCTTTAGAGCAGACAGCAAAACTTTAAATATTTGCAATATATTGCTTGAGTAACAGAGCAAACAGGCCTTGAAATACTTCCTAAATTTAGGCATTTAGTCGCCTTAAGTAAAACATAACTTACTGGTATAAGTTACCGATATAAGCTTGGTTTAAAGAAAGTAGTTACAAGCTAGCAAAATCTTATTATCTGGTGAAAGTTTCTACAGAACTACCTTAAATTTCAGAAACAGTTCAAATTTTTACCAATGGCGTTTTAGTGCTTCAATGTTTTTGAAGAGTAAACATTAACTTGGGTCTAAACATTAAAACTTTATCGGAAACTTTTCCTATTTGAGTGCGTGGACACCATCAGTATAACTTTTTCTCAATCATTCCTTTATTTTCATGATTGCTTTGATACAACCATACATCCAACAACAAGGGATGTACAAGGTTGTTATAGCACACTGCAATCGTTCAATTGTTAAACAGCTTCTATTATTTACACCAAATTGTTATCTAGTCATTTTTGATATTAGTATTCTTATACCAGTTACCAGACATACAAGACAGATTTGACATTAATGGAGAGCTATCAACAGTATTCAAATTGCCTATCTCTGAGATGACTGACTTGACAATCTTAGAAAGTATCAAAGGCTGTCTAAGTTGTAAATCAGTCAACAAGGACCAACGCATTTCTAACCAGAATGATATGAATTACATATCTTTATCAAAAAGATTATCATATAAGATATAGAAGCTTTTTACCCATGCCA